>NC_042966.1:33022650-33030817 GCF_901001165.1 Salmo trutta | reverse complement strand
CTTTCCTCTCCTTTCCTCTCCTTTCCTCTCCTTTCCCCTCCTTTCCTCTCCTTTCCTCTCCTTTCCTCTCCTTTCCCCTCCTTTCCCCTCCTTTCCCCTCCTTTCCTCTCCTTTCCTCTCCTCAGTAAAATGTCATCATCGTACTTGTCACTGGGAACAGATGGATTGGTCGGCAGTGATGATCCTGCCAGTCTGAGAGAGAAAGAGAGCGAGAGAGAGAGAGAGATAGATAGAGAGAGAGAGAGACTACAGCTAGAGACTACAGCCAGAGACAACAGCCAGAGACTACAGCTAGAGACTACAGCTAGAGACTACAGCCAGAGACAACAGCCAGAGACCACAGCTAGAGACCACAGCCAGAGACCACAGCTAGAGACCACAGCTAGAGACCACAGCCAGAGACCACAGCCAGAGACCACAGCTAGAGACCACAGCCAGAGACCACAGCCAGAGACCACAGCTAGAGACCACAGCCAGAGACCACAGCCAGAGACCACAGCTAGAGACCACAGCCAGAGACCACAGCCAGAGACCACAGCCAGAGACCACAGCCAGAGACTACACCTAGAGACTACAGCTAGAGACCACAGCCAGAGACCACAGCCAGAGACCACAGCTAGAGACCACAGCTAGAGACCACAGCCAGAGACTACAGCCAGAGACTACAGCCAGAGACCACAGCTAGAGACTACAGCCAGAGACAACAGCTAGAGACCACAGCCAGAGACCACAGCCAGAGACCACACCTAGAGACCACAGCTAGAGACTACAGCCAGAGACTACAGCCAGAGACCACAGCCAGAGACCACAGCTAGAGACCACAGCTAGAGACCACAGCTAGAGACCACAGCTAGAGACTACAGCTAGAGACCACAGCCAGAGACCACAGCCAGAGACTACAGCCAGAGACCACAGCTAGAGACTACAGCTAGAGACCACAGCTAGAGACCACAGCCAGAGACCACAGCCAGAGACTACAGCCAGAGACCACAGCCAGAGACCACAGCTAGAGACCACAGCCAGAGACCACAGCCAGAGACTACAGCCAGAGACCACAGCTAGAGACTACAGCTAGAGACTACAGCCAGAGACTACAGCCAGAGACCACAGCCAGAGACCACAGCTAGAGACCACAGCAAGAGACCACAGCTAGAGACCACAGCTAGAGACTACAGCTAGAGACCACAGCCAGAGACCACAGCCAGAGACTACAGCCAGAGACCACAGCTAGAGACTACAGCTAGAGACCACAGCTAGAGACCACAGCCAGAGACCACAGCCAGAGACTACAGCCAGAGACCACAGCCAGAGACCACAGCTAGAGACCACAGCCAGAGACAGCAGACAGAGACTACACCTAGAGACAACAGCCAGAGACTATAGCCAGAGACTACACCTAGAGACCACAGCCAGAGACTACAGCCAGAGACCACAGCCAGAGACCACAGCTAGAGACCACAGCCAGAGACAGCAGACAGAGACTACACCTAGAGACAACAGCCAGAGACTACAGCCAGAGACTACACCTAGAGACCACAGCCAGAGACCACAGCTAGAGACTACACCTAGAGACTACAGCTAGAGACTACACCTAGAGACCACAGCTAGAGACCACAGCTAGAGACTACACCTAGAGACTACAGCTAGAGACTACACCTAGAGACTACAGCTAGAGACTACAGCCAGAGACTACAGCTAGACTAGAACAGTACTCTTAATCATTTTACTGCCAGTCTATAAGACACCTTTGATTTTTGAACTTAGTGGCATTTTGATAGGAATACTATATATTCTAATGCAATCCCTATGAAATGCAATTAAAGACAGCAAAAGACAGCTTTGTAATTTTGAATATTAAGTGATCGTTCAGTGTTGGTGGATGTGGCAGAAACATTTTATTACTAATTAAAATCAAATGAAATACATTTTTATTCATCACATGCGCCGAGGACAACAACCTCTCCCTCAACGTGATCAAGACTACAGGAAAAAGTGGACCGAGCACGCCCCCATTGTCATCGACAGGGCTGTAGTGGAGCAGGTTGAGAGTTTCAAGTTCCTTGGTGTCCACATCACCAACAAACTAACATGGTCCAAACACACCAAGACAGTTGTGAAGAGGTCACGACAAAACTATTCCCCCTCGGGAGACTGAAAATATTTGGCATGGGTCCTCAGATCCTCAAAAGGTTCTACAGCTGCACCATCGAGGGCATTCTGACTGGTTGCAGCTGCTCGGCCTCCGACCGCAAGGCACTAAGAGGCTTCTAAACAGCTTCTACCCCCAAGCCATAAGACTCCTGAACATCTAGTCAAATGGCTACACAGACTATTTGCATTGCCCCCCTCCCTCCCACCCCCTCTTTACACCACTGCTATTCTCTGTTGTCATCTATGCATCTATGGACCATGTTCATTAGACTCTATGTAAACTGGAAACCACACAACCTGAGGCTGCATTTATTGTAGCCGGGGATTTTAACAAGGCTAATCTGAAAACAAGGCTCCCCAAATTCTATCAGCATATCGGTTGTGCTACCAGGGGTAGCAAAACCCTAGACCACTGTTATTCTAACTTCCGCGACGCATATAAGGCCCTCCCCCGCCCTCCCTTTGGAAAAGCTGACCACGACTCCATTTTGTTGCTCCCAGCCTATAGACAGAAGCTAAAACAGGAAGCTCCCACCCTCAGGTCTGTTCAATGCTGGTCCGACCAACCGGATTCCACGCTTCAAGATTGCTTCGATCACGTGGACTGGGATATGTTCCGCATTGCTGCGAACAACAACATTGACGAATACGCTGACTCGGTGTGCGAGTTCATTAACAAGTGCATCGGTGATGTCGTACCAACAGCGTCTATTAAAACAGTCCCCAACCAGAAACCGTGGATTGATGGCAGCATTCACGCAAAACTGAACGCGCAAACCACTGCTTTTAATCAGGGCAAAGTGACAAGAAACATGACCGAATACAAACAGTGTAGCTATTCCCTCCGCAAGGCAATCAAACAAGATAAGCGTCAGTACAGAGACAAAGTGGAGTCGCAATTCAACGGCTCAGACACGAGAGGTATGTGCAGGGTCTACAGTCAATCACGGACTACAAAAGAAAAACCAGCCCCGTCGCGGATCACGATGTCTTGCTCCCAGACAGACTAAACAACTTTTATGCTCGCTTTACGGGCAATACAGTGCAACTAACAAGGCCCGCTACCAAAACCTGCGGGCTCTCCTTCACTACAGCCAACGTGAGTAAAACATTTAAACGTGTTAACCCTCGCAAGGCTGCAGGCCCAGACGACATCCCCGGCCGCGTCCTCAGAGCATGCGCAGACCAGCTGGCTGGTGTGTTTACAGACATATTCAATCAATCCTTATCCCAGTCTGTTGTCCCCACATGCTTTAAGAGGGCCACCATTGTTCCTGTTCCCAAGAAAGTTAAGGTAACTGAGCTAAATGACTACCACACTGTAGCACTCACTTCTGTCATCATGAAGTGCTTTGAGAGACTAGTCAAGGACCATATCACCTCCACCCTACCTGACACCTAAGACCCACTAAAATTTGCTTACTGCCCCAATAGGTCCACAGACGACACAATCGCCATCACACTGCACACTGCCCTAACCCATCTGGACAAGAGGAATACCTATGTAAGAATGCTGTTCATCGACTACAGCTCAGCATTTAACACCATAGTACCCTCCAAACTCGTCATTAAGCTCGAGACCCTGGGTCTCGACCCCGCCCTGTGCAACTGGATCGTGGACTTCCTGACGGGCCGCCCCCAGGTGGTGTGGGTAGGTAACAACATCTCCACCTCGCTGATCCTCAACACTGGGTCCCCACAAGGGTGCGTTCTCAGCCCTCTCCTGTACTCCTTGTTCACCCACGACTGCGTGGCCATGCACGCCTCCAACTCAATCATCAACTTTGCAGACAACACTACAGTGGTAGGCTTGATTACCAACAACGACGAGACAGCCTACAGGGAGGAGGTGAGGGCCCTCAGAGTGTGGTGTCAGGAAAATAACCTCGCACTCAATGTCAACAAAACAAAAGAGATGATCGTGGACTTCAGGAAACAGCAGAGGGAGCAGCCCCCTATCTACATTGACGGGACAGTAGTGGAGAGGGTGGAGAGTTTTAAGTTCCTCGGCGTACACATCACGGACAAACTGAAATGGTCCACCCACACAGACAGCGTGGCGAAGAAGGCGCAGCAGCGCCTCTTCAACCTCAGGAGGCTGAAGAAATTTGGCTTGTCCCCAAAAACACTCACTAACTTTTACAGATGCACAATCGAGAGCATCCTGTCGGGCTGTATCACCGCCTGGTACGGCAGCTGCTCCGCCCATAACCGGAAGGCTCTCCAGAGGGTGGTGCGGTCTGCACAGCGCATCACCGGGTGCAAACTACCTGCACTCCAGGACACCTACACCACCCGATGTCACAGGAAGGCCAAAAAGATCATCAAGGACAACAACCACCCGAGCCACTGCCTGTTCACCCCGATATCATCCAGAAGGCGAGGTCAGTACAGGTGCATCAAAGCTGGAACCGAGAGACTGAAAAACAGCTTCTATCTCAAGGCCATCAGACTGTTAAACAGCCATCACTAACATTAAGTGGCTGCTGCCAACATACTGACTCAACTCAAGCCACTTTAATAATTGGAAATTTGATGTAATCAATTTATCACTTGCCACTTTATATTATTTATATTAGATAATGTTTACATAACCTACATTATTCATCTCATATGTATATACTGTACGCTATACCATCTACTGCATCTTGCCATCTTGATGTATTAGATGTATCACTAGCTACTTTATATAATGTTTTCATAACCTACATTACTCATCTCATATGTATATACTGTACTCTATGCCATCCTGATGTAATGTATCACTAGCCACCTTAAACAACGCCGCTTGAAATGTTTTCATACCCTACAATAGTCATCTCATATGTATATACTGTACTCCATACCATCTATTAGATCTTGCCTATGCCGTTCGGCCATCACTCATTTATATATTTTTATGTACATATTCGTATTCATTCCTTTACACTTGTGTGTATAAGGTAGTTGTTGTGGAATTGGTAGATTACTTGTTAGATATTACTGCATGGTCGGAACTAGAAGCACAAGCATTTCGCTACACTCACATTAACACCTGGTAACCTTGTGTATGTGACAAATAAATTTGATTTGATTTTGATTTGCATAGTCACTTTAATAACTCTACCTACATATACATACTACCTCAACGAAATGGTGCCCCCGTACATTGACTATGTATGGGTTCCCCCCTGTATATAGTCTCGCTATTGTTATTTTACTGCTGCTCTTTAATTACTTATTTTTTTTAAAACTACATTATTGGTTAGGGGCTCGTAAGCATTTCACCTTATTCGTGTGACTAATACATTTTGATTTGATTTGATTACAACTGGTGTAGACTTTTTTTTAACCTTTATTTAACTAGACAAGTCAGTTAAGAACAAATTCTTATTTACAATGACGGCCTACTGGAGAACAGTGGGTTAACTGCCGTGTTCAGGGGTAGAATGACAGATTTTTACCTTGTCAGCTCGGGGATTCGACACTCTAACCACTAGGCTACCTGCCGCTACCTTACAGCTTACAAACCTTTCCCAATGATGTAGAGTTTAAAAATAATAATAACAAATGAAAATAGTAAGTAACACAAGAGATAAACTAAAATACACAAGTATGGAGCTCCCGAAGCGTCACTACAGACCCTGGTTAGAATCCAGGCTGTATCACAACTGGCTGTGATTGGGAGTTCAATAGGGCGGCGAACAATTGGCCCAGTATCATCCGGGTTTGGCCGGTGTAGGTCGTCAATGTAAATAAGAATTTGTTCTTAACTGACTTGCCTAGCTAAATAAAGGTTAAATAATTTAAAAAAAATATATATATATATATACTGTATATAAACAGGAAGTACCAGAACCTGTTCAATTAGATGTAGAGCTCAGCCCCCCCCCCCCCTCCCCCCTCCCCCTCTCTCTCTCAATTCAATTTCAATTTAAGGGGCTTTATTGGCATGGGAAACATAATTGCCAAGGCAAGTGAAATAGATAATAAACAAAAGTGAGATAAAAAAAAATAATGTAAAGACAGTAAACATTACACTTACAAAACATTACAAAAGTTCCATAAGAATCTCTCTTTCCCTTCCACTCACTCCCTCTCTCTTTCAGTTCATGCCTTCTGGCAGTTGGTCTTCCAATGAATGCCAGGCTGGCGTGGAGTCACACAGCTCTCTAGGGTCCTCTCGCTCTATCACACACACACACACACACATGCACACACACACACGCACACACACACACTCACACACGCACACACAGGCACACACAGACACACACACGCACACACACACACACACACACACTCACACACGCACACACAGGCACACACACACACACAGGCACATGCACACACGCACACACACACAGGCACTTCTGACACACAGTGAAACAAAAACGCACCTTGTGGTCTTTCTAAGCAGGACAAGTAGATGAATGGGTCAGATAAAGCATTGTTTCCTTTAGTAAAAAGATCTGTGGTTCTGCATGTCTACTGTACTGTCTGGCATTCATTCATCTCCATTCAGACTGACTCCACTGATGGAGGGCAGAAAGCTCATTCATTATAATGTCACAGGGGAACAGTCAGTCATTATGCTAATGTCCAGATGATGATTGATTGCTTGTTATTAGACTACTATTCTGTCTGTCTGTCTGTCTGTCTGTCTGTCTGTCTGTCTGTCTGTCTGTCTGTCTGTCTGTCTGTCTGTCTGTCTGTCTGTCTGTCTGTCTGTCTGTCTGTGATTGTGTGTCTGTGTGATTGTGTGATTGTCTGTCTTTGTGATTGTGTGTCTGTGTGTCTGTGTGGTTGTGTGTCTGTGATTGTGTGTCTGTGTGATTGTGTGATTGTGTGTCTGTGTGATTGTGTGTCTGTGTGATTGTGTGATTGTGTGTCTGTGTGATTGTGTGTCTGTGTGTCTGTGTGTCTGTGTGATTGTGTGATGGTGTGATTGTGTGTCTGTGTGATTGTGTGATTGTGTGTCTGTGTGTCTGTGTGATGGTGTGATTGTGTGTCTGTGTGATTGTGTGTCTGTGTGATTGTGTGATTGTCTGTCAGTGTGTCTGTGTGATTGTTTGAGAGACGTCGAAGGTGGGGGGGTAATAATTTGGCCTGAGTATGTTATCAATCTAGACATCTATGGTGTGATGATTAAGTTTCAAGATTGTATTAGTCGTATGTACAGGATACACATGGTATACAGTACAACGTCCAATGAAATGATACAAGAATACCAAAATAAAGTAAATGACTCAGTAGAATAAACATTTTAGCAGAAGTATAATACAGGAAGGCACAATTTAGGGTATAATTTTTATAGGGAATATGTGAACTCAGCAAAAATAGAAACATCCTCTCACTGCAACTGCGTTTATTTTCATCAAACTTAACATGTGTAAATATTTGTATGAACATAACAAGATTCAACAACTGAGACATAAACTGAACAAGTTCCACAGACATGTGACTAACAGAAATGGAATAATGTGTCCCTGAACAAAGGGGGGGGGGGGTCAAAATCAAAAGTAACAGTCAGTATCTTGTGTGGCCACTAGCTGCATTAAGTACTGCAGTGCATCTCCTCCTCATGGACAGCAGCACCAGATTTGCCAGTTCTTGCTGTGAGATGTTACCCCACTCTTCCACCAAAGCACCTGCAAGTTCCCGGACATTTCTGGGGGGAATGGCCCTAGCCCTCACCTTCCGATCCAACAGGTCCCAGACGTGCTCAATGGGATTGAGATCCGGGCTCTTCGCTGGCCATGGCAGAACACTGACATTCCTGTCTTGCAGGAAATCACACACAGAACGAGCAGTATGGCTGGTGGCATTGTCACGCTGGAGGGTCATGGCAGGATGAGCCTGCAGGAAGGGTACCACATGAGGGAGGAGGATGTCTTCCCTGTAACACACAGCATTGAGATTGCCTGCAATGACAACAAGCTCAGTCCGATGATGCTGTGACACACCGCCCCAGACCATGATGGACCCTCCACCTCCAAATTGATCCCGCTCCAGAGTACAGGCCTCGGTGTAACGT
>NC_042966.1:33002650-33017650 GCF_901001165.1 Salmo trutta | reverse complement strand
TGAGTCTTCTGATTTAATGACGTATTCTTTACCTTGGTCAGTCTCATTCCAAACGTCGTAAATTGTTGGTTATCTGCACGAACCCAGTCTTCACTATGAGTCGTCCATACATCAATTGTCTTAAAATAATTGATTTACTAAACTAAATAATTCACAGAAATGCATAATCAAACAGATATGGTTACAAGGAAATTATAGGAGAATGTGCCCTAGTGGGCTAAACCGGCATGGCGGCTTGTTAGACAAAAGGGGGTGGGGGCAGCGGAGAAGACACTACAGAGTTGATAAATATTAACAATTGAAATGCTAATCCTTTGCACATGAACGCTCACTCATTCGTGAACAATTGCAATTAATATATATATTTACGCTCAGTGTGTCGTCGGGATCTTTGTTGAAAAGTTCTGTTCTGTTGGAGAGTTTTGTCCTCGCGTTCTCTCTCTCTCTCTCTCGGTTAGAATGGATATTTCAAAGTCACATTCATTAATGTTGTTATAGGTCAGATGTTTCGGCGGTTGTCGGTCTTCGCGTTCAATGATACCGAATTCCTAGCTGCAGACTAGTAATTAATATCAAAGACTTGTTCTTATTCTGTATCGATAGTCTAATAGTTTAACCACGTGGTCTGGTTAAAGTTCAATAGAGGGATGCATGGTCAAACCTATTGGCCAACTCGCAATGGAGTGGAGGCCTGGTGTGAAGAAAGTAACCCTTGGTGGGGGTTTTATTCGGAATGACAGAAAAGGTTGTCTCATGACGCCAGGTCTCGTCTGTGTCCCTGGGGGCGTGCCGATGACTTGGTAAAACTTTAAACAGAAAATACAATTCTCTCACATTAACATCTTACAAGCATCCCAACATATTCCAAATAGCTTTATCCTTATTCATTAATTTTATACAACCATTTAGATGTAAGTCTCATAGCTGAGGCTAGTATATAAACATTGTTATGGTAATATGGCCGTATTGTCTCTCATGAGTTTCACAAAATTGTACCAAACGGACCAGTTCGTAGCTGGATTCTTCACCGATCTTTTATACCTTTTCCAGAACATGAATGTTGTTCGGTTCTCCAATTCTGTGAGGTGGAAGAATCCTTTGTTCTCTATACTGTGGCCATGAGGAGAGAATTTCCTCATAGGAATTTACGACCGCTCTCACAGAGCCTGGTGTCAGAAGTATAGAGGTCGGGGGATGGTGCATAGAAAAGGCCTGGTGCAGAGGGAGGGGGGTCAACTGTGCTCGCTGTACCCAAAGAGGGCAACGTCATGACAGTGTGTATGCCTCCAAGATAGGGTTTGATTGACGACTGAGGGGAATTGATGGCAGCTCTACACCATAATGCACCTGCCTCATAGGTTGTGCTGGAGGCGTGTGGACATGTATGTTGGTGGATGTTAGTGAAGGGTCTCCAGGCTGAGAGCTTTATTGTTTTAGGTTGTTATTTACTTCCTTCTCTCTCCTTCTTTCTCGCCTTCTATCTCTCCCCTTCTCTCCTCTCTCCTTCTCTTTCTCTCCCTCCTTCTCTCTCCCTCCTTCCCTCCTCTCTCCTTTTCTCCTCTCTCCTCTCTCCTACTCATTCTCTCCTCTCTCCTTCCCTCCTCTCTCCTTTTCTCCTCTCTCATTCTCTCCTCTCTCATTCTCCTTCTCTCCTGTCTCCTTCTCTCCTCTATCCTTCTCTCATTCTCTCCTCTCTCCCTCTCTCCTTCTCTCCTCCTCCTCTTTCTCTCTCCAACTCTCCTCTCTCCCTCTCTCTCTACTCTCTAATTCTCTTATCTCTACTTCTCTCTCTTTCTCTCCTCTCTCCTTCTCTTTTTCTCTCCTTCTCTCCTCTCTCCTTATCTCCTCTCTCCATCTATCTTTCTCTCTCATTCTCTCTTCACTAAATATCTTCTCTCTCCTTCGCTCTCTCCTCTCTCTCCTTCTTTCTCTCCTCTCCTCTCCTTTCCTCTCTTTTCCTATCCTCCCTTCTCCTTTCTTCTCCTCTTGTCTCCTCCCCTTTCCTCTCCTTTCTTCTCCTCTCCTCTCCTCCCCTACCCACCCCTGCACTCTTTTTATCCCCTCTCCTCTATTCCTTCTCTCCTCTCAACCCTTCCACTCTTTTATCCCCTTTTCCTTCTCTCTCTTATTCTATCTCCTTCTCTCCTCTCTCATTCGTTCCTCTCTCCTCTGTCTCTCTTCTCTCTCTCTCTCCTTCTCTCCTCTGTCCTTCTCTCCTCTCAAATTCTTTCCTGTCTCAGAAGAGAGACTCTTCTCTCCTTCTTTCCTCTCTCCTTCTCTCATTCTCTCTCTCTCCTTCTCTCCTCTCTCCTTCTCTCCTCTTTCATACTCTACTCTTTCATTCTCTCCTCTCTCCTTCTCTTTCTTTATTTCCTTCTCTTCTCTCTCCTCCCTTTCTCTCCTACTCTCTCTCTCCTTCTCTCCTCTCTCCTTCTCTCCTCTCTCTTCTTCTAGCCTCTCTCCTTCTCCTTCTCTCTCTCCTTTCTCCTACTCTCTCTCCTTCTCTCTCTCCTTCCCTCCACTCTCTTTATCCCCCCTCTCCTCTCATCTCTCAATACCTCCACTCTTTTTATCCTCCTCCCCTCCCCTCCCCTCGCACTACCCCTCTCTCCTCCCTCTCCTTTCCCTCCCTGCCCTCCCCTCTCATTACCCCTCTCTCCTCCCCTCTCCTTTTCCCTCCCTCCCCTCCCCTCCCCTCCCTTCTCCTTATCCCTCTCTCCTCCACTCCCGACACTTTCATTCATTCTTTCATTCCTTTAGCATTGCGAGTGGTAACATGAGCCAAAGGCCACGATACACATCTTACACACACACACACACTCACGCACACACAAATGCACTCACTCACTCACTCACACACACACACACACACACACACACACACAAATACACACACACACACTCACTCACTCACACACACACACACATACATACCCAGACTGTGTAGCAGAAGAGTCATGCTATTATATCTTTATCTCTCAACGCTGGATGAAACCCTTCTGCTCTGTTGTTACCTCTGCAGTGTGTGTGTGTGTGTGTGTGTGTGTGTGTGTGTGTGTGTGTGTGTGTATGTGTGCGTGCCTGCGTGCATGTTTGTGTGTGTGTGTGTGTGTGCGTGCGTGTGTGTGTGTGTGTGTGTGTGTGCGTGCATGCCTGCGTGTGTGCGTGTGTGTGTGTGTGTGTGTGTGTGTGTGTGTGTGTGTGTGTGTGTGTGTGTGTGTGTGTGTGTGTATCCATGGAGCCCTCAGGGTTTGGTTTGAAATGAGATAATTCAGCTTAATGACTTATTTCCTGCCATCTGCACTTTCATATAAATAAATGTAGAACTGGGCTGGAGGATCTGAGAGGGATCATTAGTTAGGCTACGTGCTCTGGGCCTGAAATACAAGTACTAGTGCTGACATGAGTCAATCATTTGAAGTAGCATGACGGTCATTAGCACACAGACACAATGTTGTTTATTGCTATTGCATGTTTGCGTCGAGTTGCCAAATTAGTCCGTTTTATTCAGCTTCTGGGTTAAATATAGCTCCCTGAATCCTAGAGTAGAGAGAGAGAGATGTCCTGTGAGAGTTTTAGTTTATCAAAGCAGTTTTCTCTCTCATCAAGTCCTCCTCCTAACACATGGGAGCTCAGAGGAGAAGGACTAGTATAGTCTGTGTTATAGAGAGATAGATAGAGAGAGAGAGATAGAGATAGAGCGATTGAGATAGAGAGAGCTACATGGAGGAGAATTTCCTCATATCAAAATACTATGCTCTGATGATTATTCTACTGACAAGTGGGGAGTGGGGGAGAGGGCTCAGAGGTAGAGGAGAGCGGGAGAGGAGCGAGGAAGAGAAGAAGAGAAGTAAAGAGGAGACAGGTAGAGGAGATATGTAGAGGAAGAGATTGAAGTGTTAACTGGAGGGAGGAGAGGGGTAGAGGAGAGGGGAAGAACTGGGGGAGGGGAGGGGGAGAGGGGAAGACCTGGGGGAGGAGAGGGAGGAGAGTGGATGAGTTGGGCGGAGGGGGAGAGTTGGGGAGGAGAGGAGAAAGGAGAGCGGGAGAGCTGGGGAGAGGAGAGCTGGGGAGAGGAGAGGGGGAGAGCTGGGGGAGGAGAGGGGAGAGGAGAGCGGGAGAGCTGGGCAGAGGAGAGGGGGAGAGGAAGAGAGGAGAGAGGGACATCTGGGGGTAGGAGAGGGGGAGAACTGTGGTGGAGAGAAGAGTAGAGGGTAGATGGAATTGATTGGAGGAGAGGGGAAGAGATCTGTCTTTGGTACTATATTCTCCTCAGAACACACTTTTGTTCCGCTGTGGTGCAGGGGTTGCACAGCCTTTCCTCTACAGGTAACCAGATTTTCCTGTGTCCACCCTTCTCAGTCGTAAGTCTGTACTCACTGAGCCTGTACTTTGTCAAGGTTTTGATCAGTAACCATGGTCAAATAGTTTTCCACGGTGTACTGTCCATTTAGGGACAGATAGCACTGCATTTGACTTTGTGTTTGTGCTTGTGTTTCCCAATAAGTCATGCAGTTTTATTTTGACTGTGTTGTAATTTGGTTTACTCTGACTGATTGGATGTTCTGGTCCCGAGGCCTCAGTGTATTAGTAGAACAGGTTAGTGAACTCAGCCCCAGGACCAGCTGGATGAGGGTCCTGAGGCTTCAGTGTGTTAGTAGAACAGGTTTGTGAACTCAGCCCCAGGACCAGCTGGATGAGGGTCCTGAGGCTTCAGTGTGTTAGTAGAACAGGTTTGTGAACTCAGCCCCAGGACCAGCTGGATGAGGGTCCTGAGGCTTCAGTGTGTTAGTAGAACAGGTTAGTGAACTCAGCCCCAGCACCAGCTGGATGAGGGGACTCTTTTCTTTGCTCAGCTCTTGGCATTGCAGGGCTTGGCAATAATATGAGAGGGCGTCACTTAGATTTCCAAAACACAATTGCTCTTTTTTGAGTTTTTATTATTAGTGGATATTGGCCTAATTCTGCCCTACATGCATTGTTTGTAGTTTTCCTCTGGACATGTAGGAGAATCTTACAGAACTCTGCATGCAGGGTTTCAATGGGGTGTTTGTCCCATTGGACCCCACACCTCGCTGTCATAAAGTGCAATTGGTTCAATGACACATTCAATTAGTTTTAGCCAAATTTTAATAGGTATTTCGATTTGAATTTGCTTTTTAATGGCGTAGAATGCCCTGCGTGCTTTCTCTCTCAGTTCATTCACTGCTTCATTAAGGTGTCCAGTTGAGCTTATTTTTAAACCTAAGTAATTGTAGTGTGTACAGTACTCTATATATTTTGTACGAATTGAGAACTTTGGTCTAATTCGCTGAGATCTGGATCTTCTCTGGAAAATCATTATTTTAGTCTTTTTGGGGTTTACTGCCAGGGCCCAGGTCTGGCAGTACTGCTCTAGCAGGTTCAGCCTCTGCTGTAGGCCATGCTTTCTCTGGTATAGGCTACTTATTGTAACGAACGACATGGGCAAAATGCCTGTGATAAGTGATCGGTGTCTGTCTGTCTGTCTGTCTGTCTGTCTGTCTGTCTGTCTGTCTGTCTGTCTGTCTGTCTGTCTGTCTGTCTGTCTGTCTGTCTGTCTGTCTGTCTGTCTGTCTGTCTGTCTGTCTGTCTGTCTGTCTGTCTGTAAGTTGAATGCCTGTAGATTTGTGTTTTTATGACTGTGTACCCCTATTAATTATCTTAATAAGTAATTCATTAGACCAAAAAAAAAAAAACACACACATACACACACTTGTTGTACAAATCCCCTCCTAGTTTCACCTTCCATTGCTAAAGCTATAAATGTAATGATTCCCTCACTAATTGCACTGTGTTAAGGCCATTCCTGGCTCATTCATGTCTGTGGTCTGGTTAAGGTTTCACTAGGTGTCAATATAGATGGACTAGAAAAGTGAAAGGGTGCTGTGTGACTTAATTAAGTCGCTCTGGATAAGAGTGTCCGCTAAATGACTAAGATGTCAATGTAAAATGTGTGAGTGTGGGGCAGAGGAGCTGAGCTCTTGCTCTCAGGAGAGAGGTGTGTTATCAGATGGCGTGAAAGGCTTTTAAAAGCATCAGAAATGTGCCATTGCTAATGGACCACTATTAGAGCACAGACAGGACAAATTGCTGGCTTTACATCTCCCATGATGCACTATGTCTGACAGCTTGGGGGGAGGGTGCGATTGAAAGAGAGAGATGCAGACAAAGACGGGTAAGAAGAGAAAGAGAGGGGTGTAAAGGGGTGGGGAAGAAAGAGAAGAGGGAGGGAGGGAAGGTGAGGTCTAGACCTCTCTAGCGGTACTAATGTACAGTATGTTGTAGATAGAGGGGGGTGGTGGTGGTGGAGGAGAATGGAGGTAGCGGGCAGAAAAGAATGAAGGAAATGGCTTTGGATAATAAGCGAGTCAAGTCCTTATTTATTTCTGCACTGTGGTCACCGTGCAGAGAGTGAAGACATGAGAGAAACAGAGCACCCAGAAAACAGCAGAGTCTGCCGTTTACGTTGTTATTTCTCTGTCGTCCCTCAGTCCCACCACTTAACCAGAGAATTAAAACATCAGCACATCTGGCAAATTTAGGCAGCCAGGTCACCCGTGATATAAGTCAGTATTTAACGTCCATCCATGTCTGAGGACGCCGGGAGATGACCTGTAATCTGGCCACTAAGGGAAACAGTGAGCGCTATTACCTTCATTTTTTTTTTGCTAGAGCATTGTGAACAGGGAAAGTTGATGTGATACAAAGTTGTTTTGTATATTTTTGTTTTAAGCCTTTCCCAAACCTTAACCTTCACCTTAAGAATTTGGAGATAATGCCTGAATTTAACCCTAACCACTTTGACATTTGACATTTTGAACAGTTTCTAAATTTGATGTTTTAGAAACATGGCTGAACATCTACTTCTGACATGAGACTGTTTGAGCTGGTTGAATGTAGGACCCTGAACAGACACCTTGGTTGGCCAGGAGACGTTATGAAATGTCAGCCATGTCAATGGGACTATAGGACTTGATTTGGGGCAACAGACTGAAGTAAGACAATGATCTGATGTAAATGAAGAAAATCAGACAGAGACCAGACATTACACTGCATGGTGCTATTACAATTTTAATCTCTGCTAATCTACCCCTGGTACTAATATAATATGGTATAATCTCCAGACACAGGCGCCTAAAGCAATGCCTGATACAAACACATTACTTTAATTATGGTGAAGAAGGTTGGTAGTGATTATTATTGTAATGAATGGGGTGTTTTAAGCCGGTCAAAGTGTATTAGGGACAGATCAAAATTTACTGGGGGGAGGGGTGGTCCAAAATAGGGGAGGGTTATCCCCCCCAAAAAATTGTATTGTGAAGGTTTGTGTGATCTTTTATTGGGCGCAGGCGAGAGTAGAGTGTTTTTCCACAGGTTTACAGTCGCACTTCTGCTCGTATTTTCCTAGGGGTCATGTCAAAATATTTGTTATGTTGGGGAGGGGGGTGCATTTTTTATGACACCTTGAGTTGGACCAGCCCCCCGCCCCAGTAAATTTCAATCTGTCCCTTACGTTAGGAAGTAGTCATTAAGCGCTGACTGAGTAGTGTGTATGTGTGTGTATGTGTGTGTGTGTGTGTGTGTTTGGTGAGAAAGCTGGTCAATATGTGTGTCACTGTGTACTGTATGTGTAACGACACACCTGAAACACGTGTTACGTCATCGTTAGGGCGCTATAAAGCCCCACAGTGGAGGTTTCATAATACCCGTAAAGTCTAACGATTAAACAGGGAAATGGTTCCAAACACTTTCCACCATCACATAAGGGATTTTAGAAACACTTCAAATAAGGGCTGTGTTCTCTAGCTGACACCTTTGCTATCAAGTATTGTGTCAATTTAAAACTTCACAAAACAGTTCACAGAATTGTCCATTTAAATGCATTTTGCAAATGTATTAATTACTACATTTAGCTAACATTAGATAGTTAATCCATAGATTCTAACCTTTGCCTCGATTCAGTAGACTCGTCCAGATCGTCATGGCATTTGTAGTTCTTTATGATAGCCACATAAGCAGATAATAAGAATTACATTTTAGGGGGGTAAATACAGGTGAAAATATTGATAAAAGTCACCTTGTCCTAGCCAGATTTATACACGGTTATCAAAACGTCACACCAGGTAAGCTTACACGAAACACAGCCCTTATTTGAAGTGTTTCTAAAATGAATGGCGGAAAAACGATTGGAAACATTTCCCTGTTTGACCGCTAGGTTTTATGGGTATTATGACTCAAACTGTGGTACTCTATAGGGATGAACTGTGAGTGACATCACTAAAGAAGACATGGGGTAAATGTAGTCTCAAGCTATGTCTGACCACTTAGGTCAATTTAGAAGGACTCTTGAACATCGTCCTGTTTCTCAGACAGACACACATTTTACATTTAAGTCATTTAGCATTCGTTCTTATCCACTTACAGTAGTGAGTGCATAAATGTTTGTACTTTTTGCGTACAGGTCCCCCATGGGAATCAAAAACACAACCCAACTAAGCCACATGAGACCACACACACACACATGCACACACGCACACACACACACACACACACACACACACACACACACACACACACACACACACACACACACACACACACACACACACACACACACACACACACACACACACACACACACACACACACACACACACACACACACACACACACATACCCACACAAGGCAGGTAAATTAAGAAACAAAGGTTCTATGTGTTTTCTGACTAGTATGATGCCATTACAGCTTTTCATTCCAACATCAGAGAGCCTTTAACCTGGGGCTGATGTGCTGAGCGGTAAGGATACAGGTCTGTGATGTTCTGTTAACCTGGGCTGATGTGCTGAGCGGTAAGGATACAGGTCTGTGATGTTCTGTTAACCTGGGGCTGATGTGCTGAGCGGTAAGGATACAGGTCTGTGATGTTCTGTTAACCTGGGCTGATGTGCTGAGCGGTAAGGATACAGGTCTGTGATGTTCTGTTAACCTGGGCTGATGTGCTGAGCGGTAAGGATACAGGTCTGTGATGTTCTGTTATCCTGGGGCTGATGTGCTGAGCGGTAAGGATACAGGTCTGTGATGTTCTGTTAACCTGGGCTGATGTGCTGAGCGGTAAGGATACAGGTCTGTGATGTTCTGTTAACCTGGGGCTGATGTGCTGAGCGGTAAGGATACAGGTCTGTGATGTTCTGTTAACCTGGGGCTGATGTGCTGAGCGGTAAGGATACAGGTCTGTGATGTTCTGTTAACCTGGGGCTGATGTGCTGAGCGGTAAGGATACAGGTCTGTGATGTTCTGTTAACCTGGGCTGATGTGCTGAGCGGTAAGGATACAGGTCTGTGATGTTCTGTTAACCTGGGGCTGATGTGCTGAGCGGTAAGGATACAGGTCTGTGATGTTCTGTTAACCTGGGGCTGATGTGCTGAGCGGTAAGGATACAGGTCTGTGATGTTCTGTTAACCTGGGGCTGATGTGCTGAGCGGTAAGGATACAGGTCTGTGATGTTCTGTTAACCTGGGCTGATGTGCTGAGCGGTAAGGATACAGGTCTGTGATGTTCTGTTAACCTGGGCTGATGTGCTGAGCGGTAAGGATACAGGTCTGTGATGTTCTGTGTCACTGACTCAGACGTCATTATAATTCACCCAGATTATAACATTACTAATAGGTTTCTCTACCTTCAAAGTGACGTCTGGGAAAGGGGTGGCTCTGACAAATTCCATGGGGCCATTAAGGTTGAACAGGAACCTTTGGTGTGTCTGCATATGTGTGTTATTTCTCTGGCCTGTGGGTGCTGTCTGCTGCCAGGTTCCACAGCGGAGATCTGATAACCTCACGAGAGCCTGAGCCAGCAATACATCCAGGAGCCAGACACACACACACACACACACTCTCTCTCTCTCTCTCTCTCTCTCTCTCTCTGTGTATTAACCCAACGGGAGAGAAGGAGAGAAAGGAATGTTTTTACAGAGGCAAGTAGAGACTCTCTGTCTTCAGTGCATTTAGAGAGAAGAAATGTTTTCTTTCTCATGCCGTTTCACAGGCAGTTATCATTGTTTTCAGACATTGTGTTTGTTGTTAGTGTCAGTCTGTGTGCCAGTAATGGACTATAGTGGTCTAGTTGGCATTTATGCACTGTGAGATTTATTGTCAGAATAAATGGATGATGGGGACTCATTGGCCAATTCTCTGCTTTCTGTGGTGACTGCTTTCACATCAACATATCAACATTCCTACTGTTAAACACATCAGCATAACTCCTTTAGCATGTTTAAATCCCTGCACAGTCAATCAGAACTCAACTCAGAAAGAAAATGGCAGCTATGGCCGACCACAAAATATGTAAAACACTGCATTGGTGACACACAGAAATGTCTTGTTTGCCGTTTTGAGAATGTGTAAATTCAGAAATGTGTATTTGCCAAATTGAATATACTGCATCTCTGGCTCCCTGAGACAAGTTGACCCAGTCGATAAATCCTTAAAGAACACAGGACTTAGACTGTTACAGCTGACAGGGAGAGAGGGAGAAGAGAGGTAGAAGACAGGGAGAGTGGGGGAAGACAGTGAGAGTGGGAGAGGAGAGAAGGAGAGTATATGGAGAAGACAGGGAGAGAGGGAGAAGACAGGGAGAGGGACAAGACAGGGAGAGAGGGAGAGGAGAGGGAGAAGAGAGGAGTGAGGGAGAAGAGAGGGAGAAGAGAGGGAGAGGACAGGGAGAAGAGGACAGGGAGAGGACAGGGAGTAGAGAGGGAGAAGACAGGGAAAGAGGGAGAGGAGAGGGAGAGGAGAGGGAGAAGACAGGGAGAGCAGGAGAAGACAGGGAGAGGAGAGGGAGAAGACAGGGAGTGAGGGAGAAGAGAGGGAGAGGACAGGGAGAAGAGAGGCAGAAGACAGGGAGGGAGGGAGAAGATAGGGAGAGGACAGGGAGAAGTCAGGGAGTGAGGGAGAAAAGAGGGAGAAGAGATGGAGAGGACAGGGAGAAGAGAGGGAGAAGACAGGGAGAGAGGGAGAAGATAGGGAGAGGACAAGGAGAGAGGGAGAAGAGATGCAGAGGACAGGGAGAAGAGAGGGAGAAGACAGGGAGAGAGGGAGAAGATAGGGAGAGGACAAGGAGAGAGGGAGAAGAGAGGAAGAAGACAGGGAGAAAGGGAGAAGAGAGGGAGAAGAGAGGGAGAAGAGAGGGAGAAGACAGAGAGAGAGGGAGAAGAGAAGGAGGAAAGTTAAGAAGAGGGTGAGAGGCTAACTGAGTGGGAGGTTTGAAAGAGGGAGAGAGCGGAGGGAGAGAAGAGACAAAGATGGAGGGAATAGAAAAAGGACAGACAGAGGGACAAAGCATGAGCAGGAGGGAGTGTGAGAGAGAGTGGTTTTGGCAGAAGGAGAGCGAATGCATGGTGTAGGTCTCTCATTAACTCTCAGGCTTTACAATTAACGTTGGATATGCACACAAAAACACATCCCACCGACCCTCTGCGACCCTGGAGCCTAATCCAATCAGACAGCAGCACCGGGGGGCTATGTAAGTGCTGGCCAATTGTATTAAAGCGTGCTAACAGGATTATGGGAGGTTTGTCATGCTGATTTTCACTCCAACTACACACACGGGCTCCCTAGTGGCGCAGTGGTCTAAGGCACTGCATCTCAGTGCTAGAGGCGTCACTCAAGACCCTGGTTTGATCCTGGGCTGTATCACAACCGGCCGTGATTGGTAGTCCCATTTGGCAGGGGTAGGCCGTCATTGTAAATAAGAATTTGTTAACTGACTTCCGAGGTTATTCCACGGGACGGTTGAGCTAACGTAGGCTAATGCGATTAGCATGAGGTTGTAAGTAACAAGAACATTTCCCAGGACATAGACATATCTGATATTGGCAAAAAGCTTAAATTCTTGTTAATCTAACTGCACTGTCCAATTTACAGTAGCTATTACAGTGAAAGAAAACCATAATAATACATTATGGCCTTTCTCTTGCATTTCAAAGATGATGGTCCAAAAAAATACAAAAGAACGGTTGTTTTTTTTCTTTGTATTATCTTTTACCAGATCTAATGTGTTATATTCTCCTACATTCCTTTCACATTTCCACAAACTTCAAAGTGTTTCCCTTCAAATGGTATCAAGAATATGCACATCCTTGCTTCAGGGCCTGATCTACAGGCAGTTAGATTTGGGTATGTCATTTTAGACTAAATCTTTTTTTTTAAAAGGGGCGGATCCTTAAGCTAAACAGAAGCAGTCAGGCAGCCAAAATATATATCTCATCAACACAACTTCAATACATAACCACAGAAACGCTTTTGTTCTCCATGGATTCATATCAAACTAAGTGTTGTCTTTGCCTGACAAGTTTCCTCCAGTGCCTGGTGTGTCATCTCTGTCTATCTCCCTGATGTGTGATAAGGCTACTAATCAGTCTTCTCCTCACCTTGCCTCCACCTCTCTGCTGCTAACAGACCGTGTTATATCACGCTACTGATCTCCACACACTGCTGGAGCTGCTCATGACATCTCCCTCCAGACACAGAGATGAGACAAGGTTTTCAGCACAGGGGAACACTGCGGTGTGTGTTTGTGTAGGTGCACAAGCTTGTGTGTACATATGCGTACAGGAGTGCAAAGGTGTGTGTGGGTTTCTCCTGCAGTGAGATGAGAGATGAGAAGAGATGAGATGGGAGATGAGAGTTGAGAGAAGAGATGAGAGATGAGATGAGAGATGAGATGAGGGATGAGATGAGAGATGAGATGAGAGATGAGATGAGAGAAGAGATGAGAGATGAGATGAGAGATGAGATGAGGGAAGAGATGAGAGATGAGATGAGAGATGAGATGAGAGATGAGATGAGGGATGAGATGAGAGATGAGATGAGAGATGAGATGAGAGATGAGAGATGAGATGAGGGATGAGATGAGGGATGAGATGAGGATGAGACGAGGGATGAGACGAGGGATGAGACGAGGGATGAGACGAGGGATGAGATGAGAGATGAGATGAGAGATGAGATGAGAGAAGAGATGAGGGATGAGATGAGAGATGAGATGAGAGATGAGATGAGAGATGAGATGAGAGAAGAGATGAGAGAAGAGATGAGATGAGAGATGAGATGAGAGATGAGACGAGGGATGAGACGAGAGAAGAGATGAGGGAAGAGATGAGAAGAGATGAGAGAAGAGATGAGAGAAGAGATGAGATGAGAGAAGAGATGAGGGAAGAGATGAGGGAAGAGATGAGAAGAGATGAGAGAAGAGATGAGAGAAGAGATGGGAGATGAGAGACGAGAGATGAGAGAAGAGATGAGAGATGAGAGATGAGATGAGAGAAGAGATGAGACGAGAGAAGAGACGAGAGAAGAGACGAGAGAAGAGATGAGGGAAGCTTCCAGTGCAGGAGAACAGGGACCAGAACAATGCAGTGCAACAAAGCAGTGTAACAGCTTCAATGACTGAACAGGAGAACATGGAGCAGCGTAACAGCTTGAATGATTGAAACCTCTATGCTTTATGGCCGTGGCTCACTATCTCACTGTTACACTGCCAGGCGGGATAGAGAGAGAAACAGACAAAGGGAGAGACAGAGAGAGATAGATAGCAACTGTGATAAAAGATATAGAATCGTTTTTTTAAAGCAACATGGCTGCCTGTATGTTTCTGTTTAAAGCAACATGGCTGCCTGTCTGTTTGTTTAAAGCAACATGGCTTCCTGTCTGTTTCTGTTTAAAGCAACATGGCTGCCTGTCTGTTTCTGTTTAAAGCAACATGGCTGCCTGTCTGTTTCTGTTTAAAGCAACATGGCTTCCTGACTGTTTCTGTTTAAAGTAACATAACTGCCTGTCTGTTTCTGTTTAAAGCAACATGGCTGCCTGTCTGTTTCTGTTTAAAGCAACATGGCTTCCTGACTGTTTCTGTTGAAAGCAACATGGCTGCCTGTCTGTTTCTGTTGAAAGCAACATGGCTGCCTGTCTGTTTCTGTTTAAAGCAACATGGCTTCCTGACTGTTTCTGTTTAAAGCAACATGGCTTCCTGTCTGTTTCTGTTTAAAGCAACATGGCTTCCTGACTGTTTCTGTTTAAAGCAACATGGCTGCCTGTCTGTTTCTGTTGAAAGCAACATGGCTGCCTGTCTGTTTCTGTTGAAAGCAACATGGCTGCCTGTCTGTTTCTGTTTAAAGCAACATAACTGCCTGTCTGTTTCTGTTTAAAGCAACATGGCTTCCTGTCTGTTTCTGTTTAAAGCAACATGGCTGCCTGTCTGTTTCTGTTTAAAGCAACATGGCTTCCTGTCTGTTTCTGTTTAAAGCAGCATGGCTTCCTGACTGTTTCTGTTTAAAGCAACATGGCTTCCTGACTGTTTCTGTTTAAAGCGACATGGCTTCCTGACTGTTTCTGTTGAAAGCAACATGGCTGCCTGTCTGTTTCTGTTTAAAGCAACATGGCTTCCTGTCTGTTTCTGTTTAAAGCAACATGGCTGCCTGTCTGTTTCTGTTTAAAGCAACATGGCTTCCTGTCTGTTTCTGTTTAAAGCAACATGGCTGCCTGTCTGTTTCTGTTTAAAGCAACATGGCTGCCTGTCTGTTTCTGTTTAAAGCAACATGGCTTCCTGACTGTTTCTGTTTAAAGCAACATGGCTTCCTGACTGTTTCTGTTTAAAGCAACATGGCTTCCTGACTGTTTCTGTTTACTGCAACATGGCTGCCTGTCTGTTTCTGTTGAAAGCAACATGGCTGCCTGTCTGTTTCTGTTGAAAGCAACATGGCTGCCTGTCTGTTTCTGTTTAAAGCAACATGGCTTCCTGACTGTTTCTGTTTAAAGCAACATGGCTGCCTGTCTGTTTCTGTTGAAAGCAACATGGCTGCCTGTCTGGTTCTGTTTAAAGCAAAATGGCTTCCTGTTTCTGTTTAAAGCAACATGGCTGCCTGTCTGTTTCTGTTTAAAGCAATATGGCTTCCTGTTTGTTTCTGTTTAAAGCAACATGGCTTCTTAAGA
>NC_042966.1:32995150-32997650 GCF_901001165.1 Salmo trutta | reverse complement strand
AGGGTGTGATTATATCTGGTCTATAGGAGAGAGTGTGATTATATCTGGTCTAAAGGAGAGAGTGTGAGGGTGTGATTATAACTGGTCTATAGGAGAGAGTGTGATTATAACTGGTCTATAGGAGAGAGTGTGAGGGTGTGATTATATCTGGTCTATAGGAGAGAGTGTGAGGGTGTGATTATATCTGGTCTATAGGAGAGAGTGTGAGGGTGTGATTATAACTGGTCTATAGGAGAGAGTGTGAGGGTGTGATTATATCTGGTCTATAGGAGAGAGTGTGAGGGTGTGATTATATCTGGTCTATAGGAGAGAGTGTGATTATATCTGGTCTATAGGAGAGAGTGTGAGGGTGTGATTATATCTGGTCTATAGGAGAGAGTGTGAGGGTGTGATTATATCTGGTCTATAGGAGAGAGTGTGATTATATCTGGTCTATAGGAGAGAGTGTGAGGGTGTGATTATAACTGGTCTATAGGAGAGAGTGTGATTATATCTGGTCTATAGGAGAGAGTGTGATTATATCTGGTCTATAGGAGAGAGTGTGAGGGTGTGATTATATCTGGTCTATAGGAGAGAGTGTGAGGGTGTGATTATATCTGGTCTATAGGAGAGAGTGTGAGGGTGTGATTATATCTGGTCTATAGGAGAGAGTGTGCTTATATCTGGTCTATAGGAGAGAGTGTGAGGGTGTGATTATATCTGGTCTATAGGAGAGAAGGTGAGGGTGTGATTATATCTGGTCTATAGGAAAGAGTGTGAGGGTGTGATTATATCTGGTCTATAGGAGAGAGTGTGAGGGTGTGATTATATCTGGTCTATAGCAGAGAGTGTGAGGGTGTGATTATATCTGGTCTATAGGAGAGAGTGTGAGGGTGTGATCATATCTGGTCTATAGGAGAGAGTGTGAGGGTGTGATTATATCTGGTCTATAGGAGAGAGTGTGATTATATCTGGTCTATAGGAGAGAGTGTGATTATATCTGGTCTATAGGAGAGAGTGTGAGGGTGTGATTATATCTGGTCTATAGGAGAGAGTGTGATTATATCTGGTCTATAGGAGAGAGTGTGAGGGTGTGATTATATCTGGTCTATAGGGAAAATGCTATAGATTGTAAGATTGATGCCAGCGCTTTAGAGGCTTTGTGCTGAGTAGCTGGTATTGGAAAGATGATGTTTATTGATGACCTTTAATACAAATGGCTGTGAGAAAGGAGAGAGAGAAAGAGAGAGGGAGGAATGTAAAGAACAGGAATGTTTTGAAGTGTATTGCACATTTGTTTGTCTGTGTTTGTGTGTGTGTGTTTTAATGCTTTCTGCCCCTATTGTGTCTCTAGTCAGTTGGATAAGAACCACATCAGCTGCATCGAGGACGGAGCTTTCAGAGCCCTGAGGAGCCTGGAAGTACTGTAAGAAACACACACACACATCTACGCACACACACACACACACACACCTATGCACACACATACACACACCTACGCACCTACGCACACACACACACACACACACACACACACACACACACACACACACACACACACACACACACACACACACACACCTACGCATCTATTCACCTATGCACACACACCTACGCACACACACGCACACACACGCACACACACGCACACACACACACAACCTCATATTATTAAACAACACATTTACATTAGCCCTTCTTGAATAATTAAGCAAGAAAACTATTTTTATTTATATGAAGTAGCTACGCTTCTAACAACCATTACCCATTACTAACATAACCAGGCACCAACCATTACCCATTACTAACATAACCAGGCACCAACCATCACCCATTACTAATATAACCAGGCACCAACCATTACCCATTACTAACATTACCAGGCACCAACCATTACCCATTACTAACATAACCAGGCACCAACCATTACCCATTACTAACATAACCAGGCACCAACCATTACTAATATAACCAGGCACCAACCATTACCCATTACTAATATAACCAGGTACCAACCATTACCCATTACTAATATAACCAGGTACCAACCATTACTAATATAACCAGGTACCAACCATTACCCATTACTAATACAACCAGGTACCAACCATTACTCATTACTAATATAACCAGGTACCAACCATTACCCATTAGTAATATAACCAGATACCAACCATTACCCATTACTAATATAACCAGGTACCAACCATTACACATTACTAATATAACCAGGTACCAACCATTACTAATATAACCAGGTACCAACCATTACTAATATAACCAGGTACCAACCATTACCCATTACTAATATAACCAGGTACCAACCATTACCCATTACTAATATAACCAGGTACCAACCATTACTAATATAACCAGGTACCAACCATTACCCATTACTAATATAACCAGGTACCAACCATTACACATTACTAATACAACCAGGTACCAACCATTACCCATTACTAATTTAACCAGGTACCAACCATTACCCATTACTAATTTAACCAGGTACCAACCATTA
>NC_042966.1:32932650-32990150 GCF_901001165.1 Salmo trutta | reverse complement strand
AGTACCACTGATATGATGGTGGGTTAGTCTCTCTCCAGGAAATGCCACTGATATGATGGTGGGTTAGTCTCTCTCCAGGAAATACCACTGATATGATGGTGGGTTAGTCTCTCTCCAGGGAACCACTGTTATGATGGTGGGTTAGTCTCTCCAGGAAATACCACTGATATGATGGTGGGTTAGTCTCTCTCCAGGAAATACCACTGATATGATGGTGGTTTAGTCTCTCCAGGAAATACCACTGATATGATGGTGGGGTAGACTCTCTCCAGGAAATACCACTGATATGATGGTGGGTTAGACTCTCTCCAGGAAATACCACTGATATGATGGTGGGTTAGTCTCTCCAGGAAATACCACTGATATGATGGTGGGTTAGTCTCTCTCCAGGAAATACCACTGATATGATGGTGGGTTAGTCTCTCTCCAGGAAAAACCACTGATATGATGGTGGGTTAGTCTCTCTCCAGGAAATACCACTGATATGATGGTGGGTTAGTCTCTCTCCAGGAAATACCACTGATATGATGGTGGGTTAGTCTCTCTCCAGGAAATACCACTGATATGATGGTGGGTTAGTCTCTCTCCAGGACATACCACTGATATGATGGTGGCTTGGCCTCTCTCCAGGAAATACCACTGATATGATGGTGGGTTAGTCTCTCTCCAGGAAATACCACTGATATGACGGTGGGTTAGTCTCTCCAGGAAATACCACTGATATGATGGTGGGTTGGTCTCTCTCCAGGGAACCACTGATATGATGGTGGGTTAGACTCTCTCCAGGAAATACCACTGATATGATGGTGGGTTAGTCTCTCCAGGAAGTATCACTGATATGATGGTGGGTTAGTCTCTCTCCAGGAAATGCCACTGATATGATGGTGGGTTAGTCTCTCTCCAGGAAATACCACTGATATGATGGTGGGTTAGTCTCTCTCCAGGGAACCACTGTTATGATGGTGGGTTAGTCTCTCCAGGAAATACCACTGATATGATGGTGGGTTAGTCTCTCTCCAGGAAATACCACTGATATGATGGTGGTTTAGTCTCTCCAGGAAATACCACTGATATGATGGTGGGGTAGACTCTCTCCAGGAAATACCACTGATATGATGGTGGGTTAGACTCTCTCCAGGAAATACCACTGATATGATGGTGGGTTAGTCTCTCCAGGAAATACCACTGATATGATGGTGGGTTAGTCTCTCTCCAGGAAATACCACTGATATGATGGTGGGTTAGTCTCTCTCCAGGAAATACCACTGATATGATGGTGGGTTAGTCTCTCTCCAGGAAATACCACTGATATGATGGTGGGTTAGTCTCTCTCCAGGAAATACCACTGATATGATGGTGGGTTAGTCTCTCTCCAGGAAATACCACTGATATGATGGTGGGTTAGTCTCTCTCCAGGAAATACCACTGATATGATGGTGGGTTAGTCTCTCTCCAGGACATACCACTGATATGATGGTGGGTTGGTCTCTCTCCAGGGAACCACTGATATGATGGTGGGTTAGTCTCTCTCCAGGAAATACCACTGATATGATGGTGGGTTAGTCTCTCCAGGAAATACCACTGATATGATGGTGGGTTAGTCTCTCTCCAGGAAATACCACTGATATGATGGTGGGTTAGTCTCTCCAGGGAACCACTGATATGATGGTGGGTTAGTCTCTCTCCAGGAAATACCACTGATATGATGGTGGGTTAGTCTCTCCAGGGAACCACTGATATGATGGTGGGTTAGTCTCTCTCCAGGAAATACCACTGATATGATGGTGGTTTAGTCTCTCTCCAGGAAATACCGCAGATATGATGGTGGGTTAGTCTCTCTCCAGGGAACCACTGACATGATGTTGGGTTAGTCTCTCTCAAGTAATTACCACTGATATGATGGTGGGTTAGTCTCTCCAGGAAATACCACTGATATGATGGTTGGTTAGTCTCTCTAGGAAATACCACTGATATGATGGTGGGTTAGTCTCTCTCCAGGAAATACCACTGATATGATGGTGGGTTAGTCTCTCTCCAGGAAATACCACTGATATAATGGTGGGTTAGTCTCTCTCCAGGAAATACCACTGATATGATGGTGGGTTAGTCTCTCTCCAGGAAATACCACTGATATGATTGTTTGTTAGTCTCTCTCCAGGAAATACCACTGATATGATGGTGGGTTAGACTCTCTCCAGGAAATACCACTGATATGATGGTGGGTTAGTCTCTCTCCAGGAAATACCACTGATATGATGGTGGGTTAGTCTCTCTCCAGGAAATACCACTGATATGATGGTGGGTTAGTCTCTCTCCAGGAAATACCACTGATATGATGGTGGGTTAGTCTCTCTCCAGGAAATACCACTGATATGATTGTTTGTTAGTCTCTCTCCAGGAAATACCACTGATATAATGGTGGGTTAGACTCTCCAGGAAATACCACTGATATGATGGTTGGTTAGTCTCTCCAGGACATACCACTGATATGATGGTGGGTTAGTCTCTCCAGGACATACCACTGATATGATGGTGTGTTAGTCTCTCCAGGACATACCACTGATATGATGGTGGGTTAGTCCCTCCAGGACATACCACTGATATGATGGTTGGTTAGTCTCTCCAGGACATACCACTGATATGATGGTGGGTTAGTCTCTCTCCAGGAAATACCACTGATATGATGGTGGGTTAGTCTCTCCAGGAAATACCACTGATATGAATTGGTTAGTCTCTCTCCAGCAAACCACCTCTGAATCGTGCATCACAGCTAGAAGCCCCAGGGCAGATCTGATCTGTAGTCCCTCACATATCTTTAGCTGACAGATTGTATCTATAGCCTCAGGACATACCTTTACATCAAATCACCCATTGATACATGTTGATAATGTACTGAACACAGACCTTGGCTTTGGTGTGAATACATGAGTTGTAATGATAGTTACAAGCTTCTATATGAGGACTAACCCTCCACACCTGACCTGACTGACTGGGTTAGCACTGCTGAGACTAACCCTCCACACCTGATCTGGCTGACTGGGTTATCACTGCTGAGACTGACCATCCACACCTGACCTGGCTGACTGGGTTATCACTGCTGAGACTGACCCTCCACACCTGGCCTGCCCTGACTGGGTTATCACTGCTGAGACTGACCCTCGACATCCGGCCTGACTGGGTTATCACTGCTGAGACTAACCCTCCACACCTGGCCTGCCCTGACTGGGTTATCACTGCTGAGACTGACCCTCCACATCTGGCCTGACTGGGTTATCACTGCTGAGACTGACCCTCCACACCTGACCTGACTGACTGGGTTATCACTGCTGAGACTGACCCTCCACACCTGACCTGACTGGGTTATCACTGCTGAGACTGACCATCCACACCTGACCTGGCTGACTGGGTTATCACTGCTGAGACTGACCATCCACACCTGACCTGACTGACTGGGTTATCACTGCTGAGACTAACCCTCCACACCTGAAATGACTGGGTTACCACTGCTGAGACTGACCCTCCACACCTGACATGACTGGGTTATCACTGCTGAGACTGACCCTCCACAACTGGCCTGACTGGGTTATCACTGCTGAGACTGACCCTCCACACCTGACCTGACTGGGTTATCACTGCTGAGACTGACCATCCACACCTGACCTGACTGACTGGGTTATCACTGCTGAGACTGACCCTCCACACCTGACCTGACTGGGTTATCACTGCTGAGACTGACCCTCCACACCTGGCCTGACTGACTGGGTTATCACTGCTGAGACTGACCCTCCACACCTGGCCTGACTGGGTTATCACTGCTGAGACTAACCCTCCACACCTGACCTGACTGGGTTATCACTGCTGAGACTAACCCTCCACACCTGACCTGACTGGGTTATCACTGCTGAGACTAACCCTCCACACCTGGCCTGCCCTGACTGGGTTATCACTGTTGAGACTGACCCTCCACACCTGGCCTGACTGGGTTATCACTGCTGAGACAGACCCTCCACACCTGACCTGACTGGGTTATCACTGCTGAGACTAACCCTCCACACCTGGCCTGACTTGGTTATCACTGCTGAGACTGACCTTCCACAGCTGGCCTGGCCTGACTGGGTTACCACTGCTGAGACTGACCCTCCACACCTGGCCTGACTGGGTTATCACTGCTGAGACAGACCCTCCCCACCTGACCTGGCCTGGCTGGGTTATCACTGCTGAGACTGACCCTCCACACCTGACCTGACTGGGTTATCACTGCTGAGACTGACCCTCCACACCTGGCCTGACTGGGTTACCACTGCTGAGACAGACCCTCCCCACCTGGCCTGGCCTGACTGGGTTATCACTGCTGAGACTGACCCTCCACACCTGACCTGGCCTGGCTGGGTTATCACTGCTGAGACTGACCCTCCACACCTGGGCTGGCCTGGCTGGGTTATCACTGCTGAGACTGACCCTCCACACCTGGCCTGACTGGGTTATCACTGCTGAGACAGACCCTCCCCACCTGACCTGGCCTGGCTGGGTTATCACTGCTGAGACTGACCCTCCACACCTGACCTGACTGGGTTATCACTGCTGAGACTGACCCTCCTCACCTGGCCTGACTGGGTTATCACTGCTGAGACTGACCCTCCACACCTGGCCTGACTGGGTTATCACTGCTGAGACTGACCCTCCCCACCTGGCCTGGCCTGTCTGGGTTATCACTTCTGAGACTGACCCTCCACACCTGACCTGGCCTGGCTGGGTTATCACTGCTGAGACTGACCCTCCACACCTGGGCTGGCCTGGATCGGTTATCACTGCTGAGACTGACCCTCCACACCTGGCCTGACTGGGTTATCACTGCTGAGACAGACCCTCCCCACCTGACCTGGCCTGGCTGGGTTATCACTGCTGAGACTGACCCTCCACACCTGACCTGACTGGGTTATCACTGCTGAGACTGACCCTCCACACCTGGCCTGACTGGGTTATCACTGCTGAGACTGACCCTCCACACCTGGCCTGACTGGGTTATCACTGCTGAGACTGACCCTCCCCACCTGGCCTGCCCTGTCTGGGTTATCACTGCTGAGACTGACCCTCCACACCTGACCTGGCCTGGATGAGTTATCACTGCTGAGACTGACCCTCCACACCTGACCTGACTGGGTTATCACTGCTGAGACTGACCCTCCACACCTGGCCTGGCCTGGCTGGGTTATCACTGCTGAGACTGACTCTCCACACCTGACCTGGCCTGGCTGGGTTATCACTGCTGAGACTGACCCTCCACACCTGGGCTGGCCTGGCTGGGTTATCACTGCTGAGACTGACCCTCCATACCTGGCCTGACTGGGTTATCACTGCTGAGACAGACCCTCCCCACCTGACCTGGCCTGACTGGGTTATCACTGCTGAGACTGACCCTCCACACCTGACCTGACTGGGTTATCACTGCTGAGACTGACCCTCCACACCTGGCCTGACTGGGTTATCACTGCTGAAACAGACCCTCCCCACCTGACCTGGCCTGGCTGGGTTATCACTGCTGAGACTGACCCTCCACACCTGACCTGACTGAGTTATCACTGCTGAGACTGACCATCCACACCTGACCTGGCCTGGATGAGTTTTCACTGCTGAGACTGACCCTCCACACCTGACCTGACTGTGTTATCACTGCTGAGACTGACCCTCCACACCTGGCCTGGCCTGGCTGGGTTATCACTGCTGAGACTGACCCTCCACACCTGACCTGGCCTGGCTGGGTTATCACTGCTGAGACTGACCTTCTACACCTGGCCTGGCCTGGTTGGGTTATCACTGCTGAGACTGACCCTCCACGCCTGGCCTGGCCTGGTTGGGTTATCACTGTTGAGACTGACCCTCCACACCTGGCCTGGACTGGCTGGGTTATCACTGATGAGACTGACCCTACACACCTGGCCTGGCTGAGGTATCACTGCTGAGACTGAGACTGCATTGGAACCACTGCTCTTCTCAAGGCCATCTCACCACAACACCAGCTGTGGAGGGGGGGAGGGGGGGGGGTCAGTGTGTGTGCATGTGTGTGTGTGCTCCATGGTTGTGATTTTTACACAGCCGTACGGCGTGGTAGAAACACAGAACATTATTATTCATCACCCAGGGAGGGGGTTCCACAGCATGGGAGTGTAGCGATTCAATAAACAGCAGGGGGTAGAAATGAGAGGAGGATAGAGGAGAGAGAGGGAGGAGAGAGAGGAGAGAGGGAGGAGAGAGAGGAGAGAGAGAGGAGAGAGAGGACGATAGAGGAGAAAGGGAGGAGAGAGAGAGGAGGATAGAGTAGAAGGAGTGGGGAGAGAGGAGGGAGAGGAGGATAGAGGAGAGAGGGAGGAAAGAAAGGAGAGAGTGAGGAGGACAGAGAGAGGGAGGAGAGAGAGGAGGGAGCGAGGAGGATAGAGGAGAGAGGGAGGAGAGAAAGGAGAGAGTGAGGAGGACAGAGAGAGGGAGGAGAGAGAGGAGGGAGCGAGGAGGATAGAGGAGAGAGGAGAGAGAGGAGAAAGGGACGGGTAAGGGACAGTGGATTGAGAGTAATGTGGTTGGTGTAATAGGAGGGATGGGGTAGAATCTCAATAGTGGTGATGTCTCATCAGAATCCAGCATAGATTTTAACGTATTAATGCTACGAATAGGTTTCCTATTGGAGTTAGAGTTACCATAGATCTGTGAGAGAGAGAGAGACGAAGAGCAAGCTGGAGCTGCAGTCAGAGTTTGTCTGGCAGTGTAGTGCTGGAGTCAAAACACAACCACACACATATACAGTTTGATTGGGATGATGTAGGATAAAGACTGGGAGAGTCACTGGATAGTGTGTGGAGTAACTCACTCATGACAGGAGAGAGAGAAGGGTGGAAGGAGAGGGAGGGAGGAGATATGGAGAAGGGAGGGAGGTAGATAGATATGGATGAGAGAGATAGAGAGGTAGGGAGGGAAGGAGAGATAAAGTAAGACGGGATGGGTGAGAGAGAGGGAAAGCATAGATGTTGACATGCTAGATTTGTCATTGTAGTAAGGGATACAGGCTTGAAAAGAGGCCCATTAGTACAGTCCTGGTGTTTCACGGTTTAACCCAGGTGTTGGAGATTACTACAACTTGGCTTTGCTCTGAAAGTTTAAAACAACTGAACTTCATAGTCACAGACACAAACGTGTTGTAGCTCGCAGTATGACACACACACACACACACACACACACACACACACACACACACACACACACACACACACACACACACACACACACACACACACACACACACACACACACACACAGTTCTGTCCTGTCCTGTCCTGAGTGCAGCACTGACCAGAAGATGAACTCCCTCTGAAAGGATCATTAGAGACTGGCTCGCAGGCACACACTCATGTTCCTTTCACTGTTTGTTTCTGACAGGGACACCTGCAGGGTGACGTTACTAGGGGGGAGGGGGGGTGACGTTACTAGGGGGAGGGGGTGATGCTGTTAGGGAGAGAGGGGAGAGACCAACGGAAGTCCATTTAGCTCTGTGCTTCACGGCTGACTGGCGATCGGTCCCCTGCTCAAACACATACTTCCTGTCTAAATGAGGGGGGGAGAAGAGTAGAGGTAAAACTGTTTTAGAGAGAGAGTAGGGTGCAGAAGAGAGCAGAGAGGAAGGAGGGAAACCATAAACCTCCCTGTCAAAACCCCTCCTCCCTGTCAAAACCCCCCCTGTCAACCCCCCCTGTCAAAACCCCTCTCTGACAAAACCCCTCCCTGCCAAACCCCCCCCTGTCAAAACCCCTCCCTGTCAAAACACCTCCCTGTCAAAACCCCTACAAAACCCCTACATTCAATCTCTCCCTATCCCAGTCTGTTGTCCCCACTTGTTTCAACTGTCCAGCATTGTTCCTGTACCCAAGAAAGCTAAGGTAACTGAACTAAATGACTACCGCCCCGTAGCACTCACTTCTGTCATCATGAAGTGCTTTGAGAAGCTAGTTAGAGATAATATCAATTTTCTTTAATTTGCTTCCCGCCCCAAAAGTTCCACAGACGATGCAATCGCACTGCACACTGCCCTATCCCATCTGGACAAGAGGAATACCTATGTAAGAATGCTGTTCATTGACTACAGCTCAGCATTCAACACCATAGTACCCTCCAAGCTCATCATTAAGCTCGGGGCCCTGGGTCTGAACCCCGCCCTGTGCAACTGGGTCCTGGACTTCCTGACAGGCCGCCCCCAGGTGGTGAAGGTAGGAAACTACACCTCCACTTTGCTGATCCTCAACACAGGGGCCCCACAAGGGTGCGTGCTCAGCCCCCCTGTACTCCCTGTTCACCCATGACTGCGTGGCCACGCACGCCTCCAACTCAATCATCAAGTTTGCAGACAACACAACAGTAGTCGGCTTGATTATCAACAATGACGAGACAGCCTACAGGGAGGAGGTGAGGGCCCTGGTGGAGTGGTGCCAGGGGAAAAAAACTCTCCCTCAACGTCAACAAAACAATGGAGATGATAGTGGACTTCAGGAGACAGCAGATGGAGCACACCCTATCCACATCGATGAGACCGCAGTGGAGAAGGTGAAATGCTTAAAGTTCCTCAGCGTACACATCACTTATAATCTGAAAAACCCGAAGACCCTCATAAACTTTTACAGATGCACAATTGAGCGCATCCTGTTGGGCTGTATCACCGCCTGGTACGGCAACTGCACCGCCCGCAACCGCAGGGCTCTCCAGAGGGTGGTGCGGTCTGCACAACGCATCACCAGGTGCACACTGCCTGCCCTGCAGGACACCTACAGCACCCGATGTCATAGGAAGGCCAAAAAGACCATCAAGGACAACAACCACCCGAGCCACTGCCCGTTCACCCCACTACAATCCAGAAGGCGAGGTCAGTACAGGTGCTGTGGGGCTGGGACCAAGAGACTGAAAAACAGCTTCTATCTCAAGGTCATCAGACTGTTAAATAGCCATCACTTGCTGACTGCCACCCGGTTACTCAACCCTGCACCTTAGAGGCTGCTGCCCTATGTACATAGACATGGAATCACTGGTAACTTTAATAATGGAACACTGGTCACTTTAATAATGTTTAAATACTGTTTTACTCATTTCATATATATATACTGTATTCTATTCTGCTGTATTTTAGTCAATGCCACTCCGACATTGCTCATCCTAATATTTATATATTCCTTAATTCCATTCTTTTACTTTTAGATGTGTGTATTGTTATGAATTGTTAGATACTACTGCACTGTTTGAGCTAGGAACACAAGCATTTCTATAACACCTGAACTGAGATCTGTCAAAACCCTTACATGTTAGATCAGGAGAGCTGTGCTCTGTATAACACCTGAACTGAGATCTGTCAAAACCCTTATATGTTAGATCAGGAGAGCTGTGCTCTGTATAACACCTGAGCTGAGATCTGTCAAAACCCTTACATGTTAGATCAGGAGAGCTGTGCTCTGTATAACACCTGAACTGAGATCTGTCAAAACACCTACACGTTAGATCAGGAAAGCTGTGCTCTGTATAACACCTGAACTGAGATCTGTCAAAACCCCTACATGTTAGATCCGAGCAGAACTACAATCAGGAAGAAAGAAAAGCAGCTCACTGAAACACATTGATGATATCATTTTGTGATTTTGACACACACATGCGCGCGCACCCAAGCGGGCGCGCGCACACACACACACACACACACACAAACACAAACACACACACACACACACACACACACACACACACACACACACACACACACACACACACACACACACACACACACACACACACACACACACACACACACACACACACACACACACACACACACACACACACACACACACAGTGAACACTGTTTTGAATTTGCATCTGACTGATTGCACATACAGACTCATGGACTCCGTGTCAGTATAGCTGTGTAGTTTTAATCAATCCATTAAAGCCAGTCTAATCATAAGGCATGGCCCAGTGTTAGAGGTAAGTAGCTTAACGTCTGTAATTAGTGCAATGGGCCATGGGTTGGTGCCAGGAGGTTCACTGTGTAATGCCCTAGTATGAATCAAAACAACTGATCTAATGCACACACACACATGCAGGCGCCACCTCAGGCTACGGCTCCCGGGTGTAATGTGTTTGATCTGAATCAGTATCGCTAGGCACAGAGTTTAGAAACACAAAGACAGCTAGCTATGAAATATATATTTTTATTTCACCTTTATTTAACCAGGTAGGCTAGTTGAGAACAAGTTCTCATTTACAATTGTGACCTGGCCAAGATAAAGCAAAGCAGTGCGACACAAACAACACAGAGTTACACATGGAATAAACAAGCATACAGTCAATGACACAATAGAAAAAAGGAAAGTCTATATACAGTGTGTGCAAATGGCATGAGGAGGTAAGGCAATAAATAGGCCATAGTAGCGAAGTAATTACAATTTAGCAAATTAACACTGGAGTGATAAATTAGCAGATGATGATGTGCAAGTAGAGATACTGGTGTGCAACCGAGCAGAAAGTAAATAAAAACAATATGGGGATGAGGTAGGTAGATTGGGTGGGCTATTTACAGATGGACTATGTACAGCTGCAGCGATCGGTTAGCTGCTCAGATAGCTGATGTTTGAAGTTAGTGAGAGAAATATATAGTCTAACTAGCCCCATTAATTACCTGTAGGTCACAGGTGGCTGCTGAAGGGAGGACAGCTCATAATAGTGGCGGGAACGGAGCGAATGGAATGGCATCAAACACATGGAAACCATGGAAACCATGTGTTCGATGTATTTGATTCCATTCTACTCATTCCGCTCCAGCCATTACACCAGCCCGTCCTCCCCAATTAAGGTGTCACAAACCTCCTGTGTTCTAGGTATGTGGGAAAGAGAGGGAACTGGGCTGATTCCTATTGTTACTCCCTGGATCTGTCCCAGTACCACTAAGCAGTAGGATTTGTCCCAGTACCACTAAGCAGTAGGATCTGACCCAGTACCACTGAGCAGTAGGATCAGTCCCAGTACCACTGAGCAGTAGGATCTGACCCAGTACCACTGAGCAGTAGGATCTGTCCCAGTACCACTGAGCAGTAGGATCTGTCCCAGTACCACTGAGCAGTAGGATCTGTCCCAGTACCACTGAGCAGTAGGATCTGACCTAGTACCACTGAGCAGTAGGATCTGCCCCGGTACCACTGAGCAGTAGGATCTTCCCCGGTACCACTGAGCAGTAGGATCTGTCCCAGTACCACTGAGCAGTAGGATCTGACCCAGTACCACTGAGCAGTAGGATCTGTCCCAGTACCACTGAGCAGTAGGATCTGTCCCAGTACCACTGAGCAGTAGGATCTGACCCAGTACCACTGAGCAGTAAGATCAGTCCCAGTACCACTGAGCAGTAGGATCTGTCCCAGTACCACTGAGCAGTAGGATCTGTCCCAGTACCACTGAGCAGTAGGATCTGTCCCAGTACCACTGAGCAGTAGGATCTGTCCCAGTACCACTGAGCAGTAGGATCTGACCCAGTACCACTGAGCAGTAGGATCTGCCCCGGTACCACTGAGCAGTAGGATCTGCCCCGGTACCACTGAGCAGTAGGATCTGTCCCGGTACCACTGAGCAGTAGGATCTGTCCCAGTACCACTGAGCAGTAGGATCTGACCCAGTACCACTGAGCAGTAAGATCTGACCCAGTACCACTGAGCAGTAGGATCTGACCCAGTACCACTGAGCAGTAGGCTCTGACCCAGTACCACTGAGCAGTAGGATCAGTCCCAGTACCACTGAGCAGTAGGATCTGTCCCAGTACCACTGAGCAGTAGGATCTGACCCAGTACCACTGAGCAGTAGGATCTGTCCCAGTACCACTGAGCAGTAGGATCTGTCCCAGTACCACTGAGCAGTAGGACCTATCCCAGTACCACTAAGCAGTAGGATCTGTCCCAGTACCACTAAGCAGTAGGATCTGTCCCAGTACCACTGAGCAGTAGGATCTGTCCCAGTACCACTGAGCAGTAGGATCTGTCCCAGTACCACTAAGCAGTAGGATCTGTCCCAGTACCACTAAGCAGTAGGACCTGTCCCAGTACCACTGAGCAGTAGGATCTGTCCCAGTACCACTGAGCAGTAGGACCTGTCCCAGTACCACTGAGCAGTAGGATCTGTCCCAGTACCACTGAGCAGTAGGACCTATCCCAGTACCACTGAGCAGTAGGACTTTCTCCTGTCATCAATAAAACAGGACACACACACACACACACACACACACACATACAAACACACTCGCGCAGAGAGAAAGGGAGCTGATTAAATATTCATAGTAGGAAAGTCAAAGCGCAGCAGATCAGTAATGCAGAGTAAATGAGGCCATTTAAAAGTCTGTTTCATAGACTTTCCTAGGTTATGCTGAAAAACCTAGAGCAGTACACACACACACGTACATGCACACACACACACACACACACACACACACACACACACACACACACACACACACACACACACACACACACACACACACACACACACACACACACACACACACACACACACACACACACACTGTCGTCTTTGACAAGGGGGTTGCATTTCCAACAAATATCGAGAGACATTTTCAGTGGGATTTGTATACTGTATGCAAATTGTCTGTTTGTGGAGAACAAACGTAAGCAAGAAGCAAGAGAGCGTGGAGAGTAGACGAGGGGGAGAGAGGAGACGAGGGGGAGAGAGGAGACGAGGGGGAGAGAGGAGACGAGGGGGGAGAGAGGAGACGAGGGGTAGACAGGAGACGAGGGGTAGACAGGAGACGAGGGGGAGAGAGGAGACGAGGGGGAGAGAGTAGACGAGGGGGAGAGAGTAGACGAGGGGTAGACAGGAGACGAGGGGGAGAGAGGAGACGAGGGGTAGACAGGAGACGAGGGGTAGACAGGAGACGAGGGGGAGAGAGTAGACGAGGGGTAGACAGGAGACGAGGGGTAGACAGGAGACGAGGGGGAGAGAGTAGACGAGGGGTAGACAGGAGACGAGGGGGAGAGAGTAGACGAGGGGTAGACAGGAGACGAGGGGGAGAGAGTAGACGAGGGGTAGACAGGAGACGAGGGGGAGAGAGGAGACGAGGGGTAGACAGGAGACGAGGGGTAGACAGGAGATGAGGGGGAGAGAGTAGACGAGGGGTAGACAGGAGACGAGGGGGAGAGAGTAGACGAGGGGTAGACAGGAGACGAGGGGGAGAGAGTAGACGAGGGGTAGACAGGAGACGAGGGGGGAGAGAGGAGACGAGGGGTAGACAGGAGACGAGGGGTAGACAGGAGACGAGGGGGAGAGAGTAGACGAGGGGTAGACAGGAGACGAGGGGGAGAGAGTAGACGAGGGGTAGACAGGAGACGAGGGGGAGAGAGGAGACGAGGGGTAGACAGGAGACGAGGGGTAGACAGGAGACGAGGGGGAGAGAGTAGACGAGGGGTAGACAGGAGACGAGGGGGAGAGAGTAGACGAGGGGTAGACAGGAGACGAGGGGTAGACAGGAGACGAGGGGTAGAGAGGAGACGAGGGGTAGACAGGAGACGAGGGGGAGAGAGTAGACGAGGGGTAGACAGGAGACGAGGGGTAGACAGGAGACGAGGGGTAGACAGGAGACGAGGGGTAGACAGGAGACGAGGGGTAGACAGGAGACGAGGGGTAGACAGGAGACGAGGGGTAGACAGGAGACGAGGGGTAGACAGGAGACGAGGGGTAGACAGGAGACGAGGGGTAGACAGGAGAGATGGCGGGGGTGGAGGAGCTGAATTAGCAAAATACACAGAATTCCACTTAGACTTAGACAATGATGAGAACACAGACGTACAGAAACAGGAGAAGATCAACGGAAATGATTGAAACGATGTCAACATGCATGTCATTGTGTCTCAAATGAAAAAGTCACACAACATTCAGACATGCTATTCCACTATATATGTCATGAAATACAACCAACTTTTGATGAGTTCAAATCCAGCTGAGAACTGGGAGAGCGACGCTGATACACCATCTGACAGACTACATATCACATGTTAATGTTCCTCTACGCGTCTGTCAAAACATTCAGGGTAATATCCCGGGGGCGCCCGCTCCAAGACCTCTCCATCACAGTTGACAACATTACCGTGGACCCTCCAAAAGTGCAAAGAACCTTGGTGGGACCCTGGACAACACCCTGTCGTTCTCTTAACAGGACTTTAACCTCTCTTCCTCCCTCTCTCTTCCCGTCCCTCTCTCGCTCTCTCCGTCTCCAGGTCACTCAGAGAGCTCCGGCTTGCAGCCTTGCAGCCTAGGGGGAGGTACGTGCCCTGCCATGTGTACCTGCAGTAACAACATTGTGGACTGCAGAGGGAAAGGCCTCACAGCTATACCAGCCAGCCTTCCCGACACCATGGCAGAGATGTAAGCACCATGCTGTATTGTATGTTGCCAGTTAGCTGACCTAAACACATCCCTCCTGTTGTGAGTAAGCTCCAGTGTAAAGTCATATATTTCAGTGGAATCCAGGGATATCCACAGCTTGAATTGGCTCTGAAGCGTGACAGTGTGTGTGTGTGTGTGTGTGTGTGTGTGTGTGTGTGTGTGTGTGTGTGTGTGTGTGTGTGTGTGTGGTGCGTGCGTGCGTGCATGCATTAGTGTGTGTGTACTGACCCTTGCTGAGTGGGTACCTATAAACAGCCCAGACGCTTTAGGGGTCGATGAGACCCAGAGACTAGTTGTCTATCTTTCCCCGACATCCATTAACGACCCATGAACTCCACCAAAATGATTTCTCTCTCTCTGGTAATGTCCTTCCAGTGTCCCTGTAACTAGATCTATGTGACCAATAAGATCTCTGCTAGAGCCAGGAAGGTGAAAGACAGGTAGCTCTACAAACAATGTTCCCTGATAGAGATGTCATTAGTTTATCATCTTACAATAGTAAACTTGTTGATGTAGTTAGTCTGTCCCTGGTAGGCCTGTTAGGACTGTGGGTCTGTAGTTAGTTAGTTAGTCTGTTCCTGGTAGGCCTGTTGGGACTGTGGGTCTGTAGTTAGTTAGTCAGTCTGTTCCTGGTAGGCCTGTTAGGACTGTGGGTCTGTAGTTAGTTAGTCTGTTCCTGGTATCCTGTTAGGACTGTGAGACTGTAGTGAGTTAGTCTGTTCCTGGTAGGCCTGTTAGGACTGTGGTCTGTAGTTAGTTAGTTAGTCTGTTCCTGGTAGGCCTGTTAGGACTGTGGGTCTGTAGTTAGTTAGTTAGTCTGTTCCTGGTAGACCTGTTAGGACTGTGGGTCTGTAGTTAGTTAGTCTGTTCCTGGTAGGCCTGTTAGGACTGTGGTCTGTAGTTAGTTAGTTAGTCTGTTCCTGGTAGGCCTGTTAGGACTGTGGGTCTGTAGTTAGTCAGTCTGTTCCTGGTAGACCTGTTAGGACTGTGAGACTGTAGTTAGTTAGTCTGTTCCTGGTAGACCTGTTAGGACTGTGGGTCTGTAGTTAGTTAGTCTGTTCCTGGTAGACCTGTTAGGACTGTGAGACTGTAGTTAGTTAGTCTGTTCCTGGTAGACCTGTTAGGACTGTGGGTCTGTAGTTAGTTAGTCTGTTCCTGGTAGACCTGTTAGGACTGTGAGACTGTAGTTAGTTAGTCTGTTCCTGGTAGACCTGTTAGGACTGTGGGTCTGTAGTTAGTTAGTCAGTCTGTTCCTGGTAGACCTGTTAGGACTGTGAGACTGTAGTTAGTTAGTCTGTTCCTGGTAGACCTGTTAGGACTGTGGGTCTGTAGTTAGTTAGTCTGTTCCTGGTAGACCTGTTAGGACTGTGGGTCTGTAGTTAGTTAGTTAGTCTCTGCCTGGTAGGCCTGTTAGGACTGTGGGTCTGTAGTTAGTTAGTCAGTCTGTTCCTGGTAGACCTGTTAGGACTGTGGGTCTGTAGTTAGTTAGTCAGTCTGTTCCTGGTAGGCCTGTTAGGACTGTGGGTCTGTAGTTAGTTAGTCAGTTCCTGGTAGGCCTGTTAGGACTGTTGGTCTGTAGTTAGTTAGTTAGTCTGTTCCTGGTAGGCCTGTTAGGACTGTGGGTCTGTAGTTAGTTAGTTAGTCTCTGCCTGGTGGGCCTGTTAGGACTGTGGGTCTGTAGTTAGTTAGTCAGTCTGTTCCTGGTAGACCTGTTAGGACTGTGGGTCTGTAGTTAGTTAGTCTGTTCCTGGTAGACCTGTTAGGACTGTGAGACTGTAGTTAGTTAGTCTGTTCCTGGTAGACCTTTTTGGACTGTGGGTCTGTAGTTAGTTAGTCAGTCTGTTCCTGGTAGACCTGTTAGGACTGTGAGACTGTAGTTAGTTAGTCTGTTCCTGGTAGACCTGTTAGGACTGTGGGTCTGTAGTTAGTTAGTCTGTTCCTGGTAGACCTGTTAGGACTGTGGGTCTGTAGTTAGTTAGTCAGTCTGTTCCTGGTAGGCCTGTTAGGACTGTGGGTCTGTAGTTAGTTAGTCAGTCTGTTCCTGGTAGTCCTGTTAGGACTGTGGGTCTGTAGTTAGTTAGTCAGTCTGTTCCTGGCAGGCCTGTTAGGACTGTGGGTCTGTTGTTAGTTAGTCTGTTCCTGGTAGGTCTGTTAGGACTGTGGGTCTGTAGTTAGTTAGTTAGTCTGTTCCTGGTAGGCCTGTTAGGACTGTTGGTCTGTAGTTAGTTAGTTAGTCTGTTCCTGGTAGGTCTGTTAAGACTGTGGGTCTATAGTTACTTAGTCTGTTCCTGGTAGACCTGTTAGGACTGTGGGTCTGTAGTTAGTTAGTCTGTTCCTGGTAGTCCTGTTAGGACTGTGGGTCTGTAGTTAGTCAGTCTGTTCCTGGTAGGCCTGTTAGGACTGTGGGTCTGTAGTTAGTTAGTTAGTCTGTTCCTGGTAGACCTGTTAGGACTGTGGGTCTGAAGTTAGTTAGTCTGTTCCTGGTAGTCCTTTTAGGACTGTGGGTCTGTAGTTAGTTAGTCAGTCTGTTCCTGGTAGACCTGTTAGGACTGTGGGTCTGTAGTTAGTTAGTATGTTCCTGGTAGTCCTGTTAGGACTGTGGTACTGTAGTTAGTTAGTTAGTCTGTTCCTGGTAGGCCTGTTAGGACTGTGGTACTGTAGTTAGTTAGTCAGTCTGTTCCTGGTAGGCCTGTTAGGACTGTGGGTCTGTAGTTAGTTAGTCTGTTCCTGGCAGGCCTGTTAGGACTGTGGGTCTGTAGTTAGTTAGTCAGTCTGTTCCTGGTAGGCCTGTTAGGACTGTGGGTCTGTAGTTAGTTTAGTCTGTTCCTGGTAGACCTGTTAGGACTGTGGGTCTGTAGTTAGTTAGTCTGTTCCTGGTAGGCCTGTTAGGACTGTGGGTCTGTAGTTAGTTAGTTACTCTGTTCCTGGTAGGCCTGTTAGGACTGTGGGTCTGTAGTTTGTTAGTTAGTCTGTTCCTGGTAGGCCTGTTAGGACTGTGGGTCTGTAGTTAGTTAGTTAGTCTGTTCCTGGTAGGTCTGTTAGGACTGTGGGTCTGTAGTTAGTTAGTTAGTCTGTTCCTGGTAGGCCTGTTAGGACTGTGGGTCTGTAGTTAGTTAGTTAGTCTGTTCCTGGTAGGCCTGTTAGGACTGTTGGTCTGTAGTTAGTTAGTCAGTCTGTTCCTGGTAGACCTGTTAGGACTGTGGGTCTGTAGTTAGTTAGTCTGTTCCTGGTAGACCTGTTAGGACTGTCGGTCTATAGTTAGTTAGTCTGTTCCTGGTAGTCCTGTTAGGACTGTGGGTCTGTAGTTAGTCAGTCTGTTCTTGGTAGGCCTGTTAGGAATGTGGGTCTGTAGTTAGTTAGTCAGTCTGTTCCTGGTAGGCCTGTTAGGACTGTGGGTCTGTAGTTAGTTAGTCTGTTCCTGGTAGACCTGTTAGGACTGTGGGTCTGTAGTTAGTTAGTCAGTATGTTCCTGGTAGGTCTGTTAGGACCGTTGGTCTGTAGTTAGTCAGTCTGTTCCTGGTAGACCCGTTAGGACTGCGGGTCTGTAGTTCGTTAGTCTGTTCCTGGTGGGCCTGTTAGGACTGTTGGTCTGTAGTTAGTTAGTCAGTCTGTTCCTGGTAGACCTGTTAGGACTGTGGGTCTGTAGTTAGTTAGTTACTCTGTTCCTGGTAGGCCTGTTAGGACTGTGAGACTGTAGTTAGTTAGTTAGTCTGTTCCTGGTAGGCCTGTTAGGACTGTGGGTCTGTAGTTAGTTAGTTACTCTGTTCCTGGTAGGCCTGTTAGGACTGTGGGTCTGTAGTTACTTAGTTAGTCTCTGCCTGGTAGGCCTGTTAGGACTGTGGGTCTGTAGTTAGTTAGTTAGTCTGTTCCTGGTAGGCCTGTTAGGACTGTGGGTCTGTAGTTAGTTAGTTAGTCTCTGCCTGGTAGACCTGTTAGGACTGTGGGTCTGTAGTTAGTTAGTTAGTCTGTTCCTGGTAGGCCTGTTAGGACTGTGGGTCTGTAGTTAGTTAGTCAGTCTGTTCCTGGTAGGCCTGTTAGGACTGTTGGTCAGTAGTTAGTTAGTCAGTCTGTTCCTGGTAGGCCTGTTAGGACTGTGGTCTGTAGTTAGTTAGTCAGTCTGTTCCTGGTAAGCCTGTTAGGACTGTGGGTCTGTAGTTAGTTAGTTAGTCTGTTCCTGGTAGACCTGTTAGGACTGTGGGTCTGTAGTTAGTTAGTCAGTCTGTTCCTGGTAAGCCTGTTAGGACTGTGGGTCTGTAGTTAGTTAGTTAGTCTGTTCCTGGTAGACCTGTTAGGACTGTGGGTCTGTAGTTAGTTAGTTAGTCTGTTCCTGGTAGACCTGTTAGGACTGTGGGTCTGTAGTTAGTTAGTTACTCTTTTCCTGGTAGGCCTGTTAGGACTGTGGGTCTGTAGTTTGTTAGTTAGTCTGTTCCTGGTAGGCCTGTTAGAACTGTGGGTCTGTAGTTAGTTAGTTAGTCTCTGCCTGGTAGACCTGTTAGGACTGTGGGTCTGTAGTTAGTTAGTTAGTCTGTTCCTGGTAGACCTGTTAGGACTGCGGGTCTGTAGTTAGTTAGTCAGTCTGTTCCTGGTAGGCCTGTTAGGACTGTGGGTCTGTAGTTAGTCAGTCTGTTCCTGGTAGACCTGTTAGGACTGTGGGTCTGTAGTTAGTTAGTCTGTTCCTGGTAGGCCTGTTAGGACTGTGGGTCTGTAGTTAGTTAGTCAGTCTGTTCCTGGTAGGCCTGTTAGGACTGTGGGTCTGTAGTTAGTTAGTCTGTTCCTGGTAGTCCTGTTAGGACTGTGGGTCTGTAGTTAGTTAGTTAGTCTCTGCCTGGTAGACCTGTTAGGACTGTGGGTCTGTAGTTAGTTAGTTAGTCTGTTCCTGGTAGGCCTGTTAGGACTGTGGGTCTGTAGTTAGTTAGTCAGTCTGTTCCTTGTAGGCCTGTTAGGACTGTTGGTCAGTAGTTAGTTAGTCAGTCTGTTCCTGGTAGGCCTGTTAGGACTGTGGTCTGTAGTTAGTTAGTCAGTCTGTTCCTGGTAAGCCTGTTAGGACTGTGGGTCTGTAGTTAGTTAGTTAATCTGTTCCTGGTAGACCTGTTAGGACTGTGGGTCTGTAGTTAGTTAGTCAGTCTGTTCCTGGTAAGCCTGTTAGGACTGTGGGTCTGTAGTTAGTTAGTTAGTCTGTTCCTGGTAGACCTGTTAGGACTGTGGGTCTGTAGTTAGTTAGTTAGTCTGTTCCTGGTAGACCTGTTAGGACTGTGGGTCTGTAGTTAGTTAGTTACTCTTTTCCTGGTAGGCCTGTTAGGACTGTGTGTCTGTACTTTGTTAGTTAGTCTGTTCCTGGTAGGCCTGTTAGAACTGTGGGTCTGTAGTTAGTTAGTTAGTCTCTGCCTGGTAGACCTGTTAGGACTGTGGGTATGTAGTTAGTTAGTTAGTCTGTTCCTGGTAGACCTGTTAGGACTGCGGGTCTGTAGTTAGTTAGTCAGTCTGTTCCTGGTTGGCCTGTTAGGACTGTGGGTCTGTAGTTAGTCAGTCTGTTCCTGGTAGACCTGTTAGGACTGTGGGTCTGTAGTTAGTTAGTCTGTTCCTGGTAGGCCTGTTAGGACTGTGGGTCTGTAGTTAGTTAGTTAGTCTGTTCCTGGTAGGCCTGTTAGGACTGTGGGTCTGTAGTTAGTTAGTCTGTTCCTGGTAGTCCTGTTAGGACTGTGGGTCTGTAATTAGTTAGTCAGTCTGTTCCTGGTAGACCTGTTAGGACTGTGGGTCTGTAATTAGTTAGTTAGTCTGTTCCTGGTTGGCCTGTTAGGACTGTGGGTCTGTAGTTAGTTAGTCTATTCCTGGTAGACCTGTTAGGACTGTGGGTCTGTAGTTAGTTAGTCTGTTCCTGGTAGACCTGTTAGAAGTGTGGTTCTCAGCATCTGAACGCTTAGGTTTGACCAAAACATTACAATAAGTTGTGTAATGTATATCTTTTACTCTTTCTGTTTTTATTAGTAGGGGGCTGACTGTTGACAACTCTCAAAGTACTGTCCATTTCTTACCAAAAACAAACCATACCTTTCCCATTATTTCACATGGAACAGAGTTCTACATTTTCCTGCCGATGCGTCATGTAAGTGACACATATGGTTTATTTTAAACATGCGTAAATTGTTGCCGCCTTTTAAGGACATCACATAATGATAGGTTTTGGTAAATATTATAAACACTGTGAGCAATACAGTTGTTTGTGAAAATGTCTCGGGTGTTTCTTGTTGGCTACAACATGAGTATTTCTGTCTCATAGAGCAGGTGCCCTTGTTATGTAGCCAGTAGAGTAGACTCCGCTGGGTGCATGTCACTCTGTCTCAATAGCTGACAGCATTATGTCTTCTACCTCAATGAAAATCAGGCCCATAGCCTCATGAGTACAAGTACAACTATTGATGATATTTTATACACAGAGACAGACACCTGATGAATGGGTTGACAGCCATTGATTCTCCATGTCAACAATACCTATGAAGATTGTTTTTCTTTGTTGGTTGATTGGAAAAGGAGGGATGTAAGGATAGAGAGGTAGAGAGGGATGGAGGGAGGGATGGAGGCCAGAGGCCTGGGCTGGAGGACAGAGGATTCAGTGTGTGTGTGTGTGTGTGTGTGTGTGTGTGTGTGTGTGTGTGTGTGTGTGTGTGTGTGTGTGTGTGTGTGTGTGTGTGTGTGTGTGTGTGTGTGTGTGTGCCTTTAAGCTCACATGTCCATCTCCTGAGGTCTTTGTCATGGTGGAGACTCAGTCCTTTGATGTATTGATCTGAGAAGGGGGATGGAGAGACAAGTGAATGTAAATGAGAACTTGTTCTCAACTTGCCTACCTGGTTAAATAAAGGTGAAATAAATAAATAAAATAAAAAATGCTGTCTGGAAGGCTTGAGTCCTACACTGACACACACTGACACATACTCAGACACACACTCCTATATAACAAACCCATTCACCCATTTTGAATGTTATTGTTTTTGTGCATCTCAGCGTGATGTTCCATGGATTCCCTGGGGCATTTCATGTTTTCACGTGTATCTAAGTTATTGGCGTTCAAGCAGACAGAAATTAGGCCGGTATGATGCAGCAATGTGATAAAGTCGCTCTCAATACACTGGAAGTTAACAGTAATACAACTTTTAGATCGTGAAAACGTCTATCATACATGTCAGATTCTAATACTGGCCGATGTCATAACTCAGAAAGATGTCTTCTCTCAAATGAGCCTTTGATCATATTTTTGCGATATTCCTACCTGGAGAAATGTCTAATTTAACGGAGGGTCTAGCACGTTTCCTATTTGTCTGCCTCTTTAGTTCAGGGTGCATTACATGGAGCCAGAGATATTATAGAAATACCATCCAGCAGACTGTCTACCAATCGTCTTCACATTGTCATGCTGCGTCACGCGGTTGCTAAGCTAATTGTAATGCAATCCCTTCTCAAAGTCAGCGTATATGTCGAGAAATGTGCCTATTTTCCTTGAGAGTACGTGATGTCACGATTCCAAAGCTATTAGATACTACAGATAGCAAGTTAATCATCTTACATCTCGGAAAAGATTTATAATGTTGTACTTCTTGTCGATGAAATTCGTGCTAATGTTGGGTTTTTGAGCTAGCGACCAATAGACCCCCTGAAGGAGAGCGCTCCTTGTACCAGAATTGCCCAGAATGCACGACACGGCCCATTGTACATCTGCGAATGTTAGACTCCACTCTGTGAGGCACATCGATCTGCAGGTTGAACATGGTGAGATTGTAGACTCCTAAATTGATAGTGCAGTTTGTTCAGGTGATTTTACAGCTAACTAGCTCCACGCTGCCCTTTCCCAGCAAGACAAAAGGAACACTGTACCCCTACCTACATGTACATATTACCTCAGTTACCTTGGCTAACCTGTACCCCTACCTACATGTACATATTACCTCAGTTACCTTGGCTAACCTGTACCCCTACCTACATGTACATATTACCTCAGTTACCTTGGCTAACCTGTACCCCCGCATATTGACTCGGTACTCCATGTATATAGTCTAGTTATTGTTATTTTATTGTGTCATTTTTCTTCTACTTTTGTTAGCAAATATTATTTTACTTTAAAAAAAACACAGCATTGTGGTTATGGGCTTGTAGGTAAGCATTTCACTGTAAGGTTTACACCTGTTGTATTTGGCACATTACATTTGATTTGATTTGTTATTATTGTGTGTAGCTACGTTTGCTAGCCAGCCAGCCAGCCAGCCAGCTTTGCAGATTTTCTAGTCGACTTGAGCTGCAACAGATTTCCACAACAATTTTCGAAGTCGCTACAAACCTTATTATATCACCAAAATGAAACATTTGTTCACAAAAAAGTATTGTTTTCACATATTAGTGTTATTTAACACTGTAATTTAAAGGACTGAGTGGTATTGGGTGGATTTTTCCTTTAATGCACTCCTCAGAACTTCTTCAAACACTCTGCTAAGCACGTAGGCGCGCAGGCACGTAGGCACGCAGGCACGCAGGCACGCAGGCACGCAGGCACGCATTCACACACACACGCACCTGCACACACACTCAAACACACACACACAGACACACTCAAACACACACACACAGACACACACACTCATACACACTCACACAGACACACTCAAACACACACACACAGACACACACACATTCATACACACTCACACAGACACACGCACATACACACACACAGACTGTATTTTCTACAATACCCTGGGATCTGGTGATCCAGACATGATGATGGAGGGAATTAAAGCCACTTGGCAAAACACCCTGAGACCACAAGGCTGTGACACACACTGGAAACACACACACATAGAACATGACTACCGCAGGAATCTGTGGTCTGGAATAACAGCTATCCTAAGAATGTCAATTATACAGCTCTGTCTGTCCATAAATAGATGCCCACATCTTTGAACCAGAACATTCTTAAATGAAATATATGGAAACTTTAAATATTAATATTACGGCAAATCATTGAGTATACAATTATACATAACTCAACACAAACACACACACACAGACACACATACCCACAAACACACACGCATCCTTATCCTGTCTAGACCAATCACAATCTGAACCAGACTACAGTCTAAAGCTGTCTGCTCTGCTTATCTAGTGAGGTTGGAGATTTCAAATCATATTTCATCGAACTAGACGTCCTATCACAACATGCAGCTGGACATGTGAACAGGAGTAGCCTGTTATTCTAGGTATATTGGAGAGTCTTTAACAGGAGTAACCTGTTATTCTAGGTATATTGGAGAGGCTTTAACAGGAGTAACCTGTTATTCTAGGTATATTGGAGAGTCTTTAACAGGAGTGGCCTGTTATTCTAGGTATATTGGAGAGGCTTTAACAGGAGTAACCTGTTATTCTAGGTATATTGGAGAGTCTTTAACAGGAGTGGCCTGTTATTCTAGGTATATTGGAGAGTCTTTAACAGGAGTAACCTGTTATTCTAGGTATATTGGAGAGTCTTTAACAGGAGTGGCCTGTTATTCTAGGTATATTGGAGAGTCTTTAACAGGAGTAACCTGTTATTCTAGGTATATTGGAGAGTCTTTAACAGGAGTGGCCTGTTATTCTAGGTATATTGGAGAGTCTTTAACAGGAGTAACCTGTTATTCTGTTCCTCATTCCCATCAGGCCACCTCAGTTTGGTCCCAATACCCAAACTCCCCAACTCCCTCTTCCCAAGCACTCTCTCTAGACCCATTCATATTTACCAGCCCTAGCCCTGTCCCAGGCCAATCCCACAGCCCCTGCCCTGGCCACAACCACAACCAGAACCCCCTACACCAGGCAAAACCACAGCTCCAGCCACAGCTCCAGCCCAATGCTGCCCCAGCCTTGGCTGTTTATCTGTAGGTCAGTTCACAGCTTTTAAAACAGTCCTTAATGAGGCTCAGAGGGGTTAGAGGACTGGATCAGAGCAGGGCTGGACAGAGACAGCTGTCTGCATGCCCTGCCACACAACCACTCAACCACACGCAAACCTGCAAATGCTCAGACACACACATACATACACACAAACACACACACACACACGCACACACACACGCACACACTGGCAGCCATGTTCACACACACACCAACGCTACTAATATGGTTCAGAGCCCAGTACTCACTACCTCTCTGTTTCTCCTGAACATCTGAGACTGAGTACAGTGTGTCTGTGACTTTCAGTCTCCACCGTTAGGATATCTGTGTGTGTTTCAGAGAGAGAGAGAGCGAGAGAGAGTTAGAAAAAGAGAGCAGCGCCACTCTTCTGTGATGTCTGAAGACACTTCTGTGATGTCTGAAGTCTCCAGCATCGCTCTGTCACATGTCCCTCCTCTCACACACCTGTGTACAGACAGATTGAGGGACGTGTGGTTGACAGATTGAGGGACGTGTGGTTGACAGATTGATGGACGTGTGGTTGACAGATTGACGGACGTGTGGTTGACAGATTAATGGACGTGTGGTTGACAGATTGATGGACGTGTGGTTGACAGATTGACGGACGTTTGGTTGACAGATTGAGGGACGTGTGGTTGACAGATTGATGGACATGTGGTTGACAGATTGACGGACGTGTGGTTGACAGATTGACGGACGTGTGGTTGACAGATTGACGGATGCGTGGTTGTATCTGACTCTGAGTGCTTATATGACCCAGACAGGGCAGACAGTTCTCTCTCCAGTCTCCCTGTTTCACTGTGTTCCTCCATGTCTCTCCCTGTTTCACTGTGTTCCTCCATGTCTCTCCCTGTTTCACTGTGTTCCTCCATGTCTCTCCCTGTTTCACTGTGTTCCTCCATGTCTCTCCCTGTTTCACTGTGTTCCTCCATGTCTCTCCCTGTTTCACTGTGTTACTCCATGTCTCTCCCTGTTTCACTGTGTTCCTCCATGTCTCTCCCTGTTTCACTGTGTTCCTCCATGTCTCTCCCTGTTCCCCCACTGTGTTCCTCCATGTCTCTCCCTGTTTCACTGTGTTCCTCCATGTCTCTCCCTGGTTCACTGTGTTCCTCCATGTCTCTCCCTGTTTCACTGTGTTCCTCCATGTCTCTCCCTGTTTCACTGTGTTCCTTCATGTCTCTCCCTGTTTCACTGTGTTCCTTCATGTCTCTCCCTGTACCTCCACTCAGTTCCTCCATGTCTCTCCCCATTCCTCTCTCCTCCAGACCTGTTTATTGTTCAAGAGATGTTATAACTTGTAACTTACACACAGGACAGGAAGTGACCTTTATTAACGAACCAGGGGAGGAGAGAGGAGACATACACACATGCAAGGATATGCAGTTGCACGTGCATGCACACAAACACACACTCACACACACACACACATTGTGGATAAAGGAAGTTGGCAGCACCTGATCAATTACCATGGGTCTGTGATAATATATGACTACTCTGCTTTGTTTCTATAGTGATTTCTTTTGGTTTACTACCTGGTATCTACATCTCTCTTTTCTCCATCTCTCCCTGTCTCCATCGCTCTGTATCCCTGTCTCCATATCTCTGTCTCCTTCCCTCCCTCTCTCTGTCTCAATCTCTCCATCTGTCTGTCTCGTCCTCTCCTTCTCTCAATCCCTCTCTTTCCTCCCCATCTCTGTCTCTCTCTAGTCGTCTGGAGCAGAATGGGATCAAGTCAGTTCCTCCCGGCGCCTTCTCTCCCTACAAGAAGCTGTGCAGGATGTAAGTATATACTCTCTGGGACTGAAATACACAAAGTACACTTCCTCTAGGGCTGAAATACACTAAGTACACTTCCTCTAGGGCTGAAATACACTACATACACTTCCTCTAGGGCTGAAGTACACTTCTTCTAGGGCAGAAGAAAACATGTACTGTAAGAACACTAGCTGTAGGGCTGAAGTATTAATGCAAGTATATACCCTCGAGGGTTGAAGTACACTAACTACACTTCCTTTGTTGCTGAAGAACAGATGTACTGTAAATATACCAGGTCTATGGCTAAAATAACATAACTGAGTGTAATCCACTTAGACTCATTTCACAACCCAGCCTACTGCACCTAAAAAAAGAACTGGTGAAACGTTGACAATGTACTTTGTTGTCGGGCCAGAGGGCGAGGAGGCCAATCAAAACATAATTAGTAAATCTTACCTTCTTATTTTCATGTCACAACCCAAACTATTAGATTCAGACTAAGAGCAGGAAAAGGTAAAAGGCTACAGAAGGCTACAAGCTGAAACCTCTCCACTGTAATAACACCGCTCATATTTCAGTGCTGGTACAGTATTCTCAGCCTACGTAGAGTGTCTGTCTGACTGCATAGACACACTATAAACTGTGGCAGAGAGGATTATGGATATGATGACTATATGATATGATATTGGGGAAGGACAGAGTGCTGGAACGAAGACTAATGGTTTTCTCATCCTTTTCTTCTCTCCCTTTTCTGCGGTATTTATGGGGGGGGGGGTCAGTCCAGTAGTATCTCAGCCTCACCAACCACCCGCTAACCAGCCTTCCCCTAAAATACAGGGGCTACTGGTCACAACTAGCATGTTCTGGATTGAAGACTGAGGGTTCCTCTTCCTCTCCTCCTTTCCACTCTGTCCTGCTTACGGCAGTGATTTCCAGTCAGCCTCCAGTGCATCCACCAACCAGTCGCTAACCAGCTTAGCCCCAAAATACATGGGCTACTGGTCACAACTAGCCACAGCCAAACACTAGGTTAGACACCAACCCCATACCAACCTCATTCTTTCACCCTCCCTCTCTACTCCTTACCCTTATGCTACTCCTGCATTTCAGTATATCGTCTCAAAGTTTTATAAAGCCTATAGCGCTAACAAAACAGATCACTACAGATCAGTGGCGGTTGGTGCCGTTTAAGGTGAGGGAGGACAATTATTTATTTTTATGAGCATGGCCTTATTTCTATTACAGCATATTAGATGACTCGCATTCATATTTCATTCCCCCAGCTCAATGCAACATCAATAGGTTTAGGCTACAACATGATACTCAAATTTTCCCTATACCCATCATGAGGTTACAACAACATAGCCTATGAATGAAAGTTTACAATGTGCACAGGTTGAGAGAAATTTGAGGAATCAAGGTGATTTGCCTTGCAAAATCTTGCCTGCATCTAGCTGATCTAGGGTGTAATCATTAGTCCAACAGTTGCAAACGAGAGTTTCTATTGGACAAATTCAGGTATGTTTATTCCCATTTCATACCGTTTGCATCCGTTTAAGAAACTTTTTTCAACAGAATCGACGGAAAGAATACACTCCTGATCACCACAAACCTCACAACTTACATAGCAGCCACATATAGTGCTCTTGGAAAGTATTCAGACCCCTTCACTTTTTCCACATTTTGTTACCTTACATCCTAATTCTAAAATTGATTAAATCGTTTTTTTTTTTCTCTCATCAGTCTACACACAATACCCCATAATGACAAAGCAAAAACAGGTTTTTAGAAATTTTTGCTAATTTATATATTTTTAAAACTGAAATATCACATTTACGTAAGTATTCAGACCCTTTACTCAGTACTTTGTTGAAGCACCTTTGGCAGCAATTACATCCTCGAGTCTTCTTTGGTATGACGCTACAAGCTTGGCACACCTGTATTTGGGGAATTTCTCCCATTCTTCTCTGCAGATCCTCTCAAGCTCCGTCAGGTTGGATGGGGAGCGTTGCTGCACAGCTATTTTCAGGTCTCTCCAGAGATGTTCGATTGGGGTCAAGTCCGGGCTCTGGCTGGGCCACTCAAGGACATTCAGAGACTTGTCCCGAAGCCACTCCTGCATTGTCTTGGCTGTGTGCTTAGGTCATTGTCCTGTTGGAAGGTGAACCTTTGCCCCAGTCTGAGGTCCTGAGTGCTCTGGAGCAGGTTTTCATCAAGGATCTCTCTGTACTTTGCCCTGTTCATCTCTGCCTCGATCCTGACTAGTCTCCCAGTCCCTGCCAGTGAAAAACATCCCACAGCATGATGCTGCCACCACCATGCTTCACCATAGGGATGGTGCCAGGTTTCCTCCAGACGTGACACTTGGCATTCAGGCCAAAGAGTTCAATCTTGGTTTCATCAGACCAAATACTCTTGTTTCTCATGGTCTGAGAGTCTTTAGGTACCTTTTTGGCAAACTCCAAGTAGGCTGTCATGTGCCTTTTACTGAGGAGTTGCTTCCGTCTGGCCACTCAACCATAAATGCCTGATTGTTGGAGTGCTGCAGAGATGGTTGTCTTTCTGGAAGTTTCTCCTATCTCCAAAGAGGAACTCTAGAGCTCTGTCAGAGTGACCATCGGGTTCTTGGTTATCTCCCTGACCAAGGCCCTTCTTCCCCAATTGCTCAGTTTGGCTAGGTGGCCAGCTCTAGGAAGAGTCTAGGTGGTTCTAAACTTCTTCCATTTAAGAATTATGGAGGGCACTGTGTTCATGGGGACCTTCAAGGCTGCAGACATGTTTTGGCAACCTTCTCCACATCTGTGCTTCAACACAATCCTGTCTCGGAGCACTACAGACAATTCCTTTGACCTCATGGCATGGTTTTTGCTCTGATATGCACAATCCAAATCATGTCCAATCAATTTAATTTACCACAGGTGGACTCCAATCAAGTTGTAGAAACATCTCAAGGATGATCAATGGAAACAGGATGCACCTGAGCTCAATTTCGAGTCTCATAGCAAAGGGTCTGAATACTTATGTAAATAAAGTATATCTGTTTTTTAAATGTAATACAGTTGCAAAACAATCTGAAACCCTGTTTTAACTTTGTCATTATGGGGTATTGTGTGGGGTATTGTGAGGATATATATTTTTTTAATCCCTTTTAGAATAAGGCTGTAACGTAACAAAGGTCTGAATACTTTCCGAAGGCACCTAGCTATGAGCTCTCCTCCTCTCATCTTTTCCATTCGTTTTTGGATTTCAATGCACAGCACATCAGCTTTCTGTGACCAGGCAAACATTTTCAAACCAAACCTCAAAACCACTAACCGTTACACACAGCCTACATCAGTGTCACCATATGAGCTAATGTCAAGTCAACATAGCTACTAGAACTAACGCATTAGTAAGCACGCTACAATCATCAGTGTACAGTTAGCAGTTTAGCAGTTACTCTGATGGGCCCCTGTGGCAATAAATTTGTAAAACCAAAATATTACGTTGACTTGAAAAAGTTCCAGTGTTCAATAGCCATAGCCAGCTAGCTAACATATCATCCCCCTCTGTTCAAGCAGGGTGTTTGAGTAGGCTAAACTAGCTAGCTGCATTGGCTAGCTAAGTAAATGGAAGTGAACATTTAATTTTAAATATAGCTAGCTCTCTCTCTCTTTGAGTCAACTACTCACCACATGTTATGCACCGCAGAGCTAGCTAGCTGTACCTTATGCTTTCAGTACCAGATTCTCTGATCCTTTGATTGGTGGACAACCTGTCAATTCATGCTGAAGAGCTCTGATAGGTTGGAGGACGTCCTCCAGAAGTTGTCATAATTACTGTGTAAGTCTACGGAAGGGGGTGAGAAGCATGAGTCTCCTAAATTTTGTATAGAAGTCAATGTACCCAAAGGAGGACAGAAACTAGCGGTCCTCCAGCTACACCATGGTGCTACCCATGGTGTAGCTGTTGAGACTACTGTAGACCTTCATTACAAAACTGTGTGTTTTAATCAATTATTTGGAGATGTGAATATATTGATTATAGCTTTATCTAAAAAAACATAACTTTTTAATGTTTCACAATTTGTTTCCCTCGCATAATTCACTGAGAAGGATGGTTGTCCCCTTCCGCCTCTGGGGAGCTTCTACTACAGATCCCTATTGATAAAAATAGGTGAACGGGGGACCCACTGTGTAAACATACTAACACACATGCTCTCACTTTGACCCAGTTTGTATGACCCTACATATGAACTGTGTTGTTACCCTGGAACACGACAGGAGTGCGTCTAAAATCAGACGATGTAACCTCCTACTAATGTGACGCTCTATTTTCACATGACAGGAGTGTGTCTGAGATCAGATGCTGTAACCTCCTCCTAATCCAGAGCTCTATTTTCCAGGAAACATCAGGCTTTTGCACTAGACACTTATTTAGCACTTAGTTTAACATTAGCCTCAAATGGGATCATTTCACATCTTAAAGACCACACGACGATTTCCCTTTAAAGACATGCAGTTGACTGGAGTTCACTGCACACACACACACACACACACACACACACACACACACACACACACACACACACACACACACACACACACACACACACACACACACACACACACACACACACACAGACAAACACTTCGTGGTTAGCTTGTGGCCAGAGATCTGTGGATCCTGTTAACGACAGGCATTTACAGAAACAGCCTGTTCCATATGGACCATAGCCCTACACCCCATTAATACACCACACACACACCACACTATTCTGGGTTTTGATTGGCTAGCAGTGTCGTCAACTCACTTCTGTCCGAATATCATTGGCTGCTTCAGGAAGTTCTAGAATGGAAACTTGAATAATAAGTTATGGTACTGTAAGGACTTAGTTGAGTCCTAGGGGTTAAGGGTTAGAGTTACAGTATGAAAGTTGGGCCTGGCTGAAGACAAGATCTCCCACATTGAATGTCTCTTTAACCCCCCCCCCCCTTTCACCCCCCTCCCCCCTTCAGAGACCTGAGTAATAACCAGATATCCGAAATAGCTCCTGATGCCTTCCAAGGCCTGAGATCTCTCAACTCACTGTGAGTCACTATAACCATTGATGGATAAGTGCATTTCTGATTTATTGTTGATTGATTGAGTCACTGATTAATTTATTAATTTATCAACTGATCTTTTCCAGAGTCCTGTATGGGAATAAGATTACGGAGCTTCCCAAAGGAGTGTTTGATGGACTATATGCCCTGCAACTGCTGTAAGTACACAGTGGCTACTCCTTGATAATATTCAGCTTACATTGATGATTGTAAGTAACATATTTCCCTTTTCTATTTTTTAAACTCTCTTTCTCCCCCACCCCTCTCTCTCTCTGTCTCTCCCCCCTCTCTCTCTCTCTGTCTCTTTCTATCTTTCTCTCTCTCTGTATCTCTCTCCCTTTCTCCCCTCCACCCCCTCTCTCTCTCTCTGTCTCTCTCTCTCTTTCTACCTTCCTGTCCCAGGTTGTTGAATGCCAATAAGATCCACTGTGTTCGGGCCAATGCCTTCACAGACCTGCAGAACCTCTCTCTACTGTCTCTGTATGACAACAAGATACAGACTGTGGCCAAGGGCACCTTCGCTTCTCTCAGAGCTATACAGACACTGTAAGTTACACACACACAGACACACACACAGACACACACACACAGACACACACACACACACACAGGGGCGCTTGCACACACACGTGTGCACACACTCGCAATCATGCACACACGAATGTGGACACACACACGCACGCAAACACACGCACACACACACAGACACACACACACACACACACACACACAAACACACACACACAGGGGCGCTTGCACACACGTGTGCACACACTCACAATCATGCACGCACGAATGTGGACACACACACGCACGCACACACATGCACGCGCACACACACACACACACACACATTCTTCACTGTCACCATAAAACATGAGTCAAGCCACAGCTGTTTACTCCGTAATAACACAGGAATGGAAACATGTAAATCCATCATCGTGACAATTACACACACTCAGGAAATTCAAACACACACACACCTTCAGGTAATTCAAAATCAAGCCAATACACCCTCCATTCAAGCGTGTGCCAGTGCTGCCTTAATTAACAAACACTGTTATCAACGCTGACAGTAGGGTTTTGACTGATTGACTTGAGCAGTTTATATTTGGCAAGGACAATTGTGTTATGTTGAATAACACATATAAACAAGTATATGCACGCACAAACACTCAGACACACACACACCTGTGAAGTTGATTGATCATGTTGTCCCTTGGCTCACCTGACAAAACATTTCTCACCCAGAGCCCCATAGACAACAGGGTAGACGGTTCACACACACAAGCATACACACACACATACACATACACGCCACACACACACAAACACACACACACACTGGTGTCTGAGATCCAGTCTATAACTAGCCTCTTGTTGAACCTGGATTCTGAGAAAAGAAGTACAAATATCCTCTACCCGGTCCCTGCTATTTATACTGCCCACACTAGGCCTTGATGACTACAATAATACTGTAGATCCCATCATCTCCACAGTGACCGTACGCACATATCCCAACCAGAAGCCATGGATTACAGGCAACATCCGCACTGAGCTAAAGACTAGAGCTACTGCTTCAAGGAGCAGGACACTAATTTGGAAGCTTAGAAGAAATCCCGCTATACCCTAAGAAGAAACATCAAACAAGCAAAGTGTCAATACAGGACTAAGATTGAATCCTAATTCACCGGCTCTGACGCTCGTCGGATGTGGCAGGGCTTGCAAACTATTACGGACTACAAAGGGAAACCCAGCCGTGAGCTGCCAAGTGACACGAGCTTACCAGACGAGCTAAACACCTTTTATGCTTGCTTCGAGGCAAGCAACACTGAAGCATGCATGAGAGCACCAGCTGATCCGGATGACTGTGTGATCACGCTCTCCGTAGCCGATGTGAGCAAGACCTTTAAACAGGTCAACATTCACAAGGCTGCAGGGCCAGACGGATTACAAGAATGTGTACTGACACGTGCCAACTGACACGTGTCTTCACTGATATTTTCAACCTCTCCCTGACCGAGTCTGTAATACCTACATGTTTCAAGCAGACCACCATAGTCCCTGTGCCCAAGAAAGTGAAGGTACCCTGCCTAATTGACTACCACCCTGTAGCACTCACATCAGAAGCCATGGAGTGCTTTGAAAGGCTAGTTATGGCTCACATCAACATCATCATCCCGAAAACCCTAGACCCACTCCAATTTGCATACCGCCCCAACAAATCCACAGATGATGCAACCTCAATCACACTCCACACTGCCCTTTCACACCTGGACAAAAGGAACACCTATGTGAGAATGCTGTTCATTGACTACAGCTCAGCGTTCAACACCAAAGTGCCCACAAAGCTCATCACTAAGCTAAGGACCCTGGAACTAAACACCTCCCTCTGCAACTAGATCTTGGACTTCCTGACGGGCCGCCCCCAGGTGGTAAGGTTAGGCATCAACACATCTGCCACGCTGATCCTCAACACGGGGGTCCCTCAGGGGTGCGTGCTTAGTCCCCTCCTGTACTCCCTGTTCACCCACGACTGCATGGCGAAGCACGACTCCAACACCCTCATTATGTTTGCTGACTACACAACACTGGTAGGCCTGATCACCAACAACGATGAGACACCCTATAGGGAGGAGGTCAGAGACCTGGCAGTGTGGTGCCAGGACAACAACCTCTCCCTCAACGTGAGCAGAACAAAGGAGCTGATCGTGAACTACAGGAAAAGGAGGGTCAAACGCTCCACCATTCACATCGATGGGGCTGTAGTGGAGCGGGTCGAGAGTTTCAAGTTCCTTTGGGTCCACATCACCAACAAACTATCATGGTCCAAACACACCAAGTCAGACGTGAAGAGGGAACGACAATACCTTTTCCCCCTCAGGAGACTAAAATGTTTTGGCATGGGTCCCCAGATCCTGAAAAAGTTATACAGCTGCACCATCGAGAGCATCCTTAGTGATTGCATCACCGCCTGGTATGGCAACTGCTCAGCATCTAACCGTATGGCGCTACAGAGGGTAGAGTGTACAGCCGAGTACATCACTGGGGCCAAGCGTCCTGCCATCCAGGACCTACAGTTGAAGTCGGAAGTTTACATCCACTTAGGTTGGAGTCATTAAAACTCGTTTTTCAACCACTCCACAAATTTCTTGTTAACAAACTGGAGTTTTGGCAAGTCAGTTAGGACATCTACTTTGTGCATGACAAGTAATTTTTCCAACAATTGTTTACAGACAGATTATTTCACTTATAATTCACTGTGTCACAATTCCAGTGGGTCAGAAGTTTACATACACTAAGTTGACTGTGCCTTTAAACAGCTTGTAAAATTCCAGAAAACAATGTCATGGCTTTAGAAGCTTCTGATAGGATAATTGACATAATTTGAGTCAATTGGAGGTGTACCTGTGGATGTATTCCACGGCCCTACCTTCAATCTCAGTGCCTCTTAAAAATAAATCAGCCAAGACCTCAGAAAAAGAATTATTGACCTCCACAAGTCTGGTGCGAAATGTGCAAATCAATAGCAAAGGACATTGTGAAGACACTGGAGGAAACAGGTACAAAAGTCTCTGTATCCACAGTAAAATGAGTCCTATATCGACATAACCTGAAAGGTCGCTCAGCAAAGAAGAAGCCACTGCTCCAAAACCGAAATAAAAAAGCCAGACTAAAGTTTGCAACTGAACATGGGGACAAAGATTGTTCATTTTGGAGAAATGTCCTCTGGTCTGATGAAACAAAAATAGAGCTGTTTGGCCATAATGACCATCGTTATGTTTGGGGGAAAAAAGGGTGAGGCTTGCAAGCCGGAGAACACCATCCCAACATCAAAGCACGGGGGTGGCAGCATCATGTTGTGGGGGTGCTTTGCTGCAGGAGAGACTGGTGCACTTCACAAAATAGATGGCATAATGAGGTCGGGAAACTGTGTGGATATATTGAAGCAACATCTCAAGACATCAGTCAGGAAGTTAAAGCTTGGTCGCAAATGGGTCTTCCAAATGGACAATGACCCCAAGCATACTTCCAAAGTTGTGGCAAAATGCCTTAAGGACAACAAAGTCAAGGTATTGGAGTGGCCATCACAAAGCCCTGACCTCAATCCTATGGAAAATTTGTTGGCAGAACTGAAAAAGCGTGTGCGAGCAAGGAGGCCTACAAACCTGACTCAGTTACACCAGCTCTGTCAGGAGGAATGGGACAAAATTCACCCAACTTATTGTGGGAAGCTTGTGGAAGGCTACCCGAAACGTTTGACCCAAGTTAAACAATTTGAAGGCAATGCTACCAAATACTAATTGAGTGTATATAAACTTCTGACCCACTGGGAATGTGATGAAAGAAATAAAAGCTGAAATAAATCATTCTCTCTACTATTATTCTGACATTTCACATTCTTAAAATAAAGTGATGATCCTAACTGACCTAAAACATGGCATTTTTACTAGGATTAAATGTCAGGAATTGTGAAAGAGGAAGGCCCAAAACATTTTCAAAGACTCCAGTCACCCTAGTCATAGACTGTTCTCTCTGCTACTACACGGCAAGTGGTACCGTAGTGCCAAGTCTAGGTCCAAACGGCTACTTAACAGCTTCTACCCCCAAGCCATAAGCCTGCTGAACAATTAATCACCCAGACTATTTACATTGACACCCAACCCCTTCCCCCTTTGTTTTTACATCTACAAATGACCTTGACTAACCTGTATCCGCGCACGTTGATTAGATTTTTTACTTTCGTTAATTTAGTAAATATTTTCTTAACTCTATTTCTTGAACTGCCTTGCTGGTTAAGGCCTTGTAAGTAAGCATTTCACGGTTGTATTCTGCGCATGTGCTAAATAAAATGTGATTTGTTTTGTTTAGCCTCATACCTTAGGTCTTGATGAGCAACACATAGATCCCATTATCTACATACCCTAGGTCTTGATGAGCACCACATACATCCCATTATCTACATACCCTAGGTCTTGATGAGCACCACATAGATCCCATTATCTACATACCCTAGGTCTTGATGAGCACCACATACATCCCATTATCTACATACCCTAGGTCTTGATGAGCAACACATAGATCCCATTATCTACATACCCTAGGTCTTGATGAGCAACACATAGATCCCATTATCTACATACCCTAGGTCTTGATGAGCACCACATACATCCCATTATCTACATACCCTAGGTCTTGATGAGCAACACATAGATCCCATGCCACACACAATCACACAGATGTACATCTTTAAAATGTCACACAGTGACATTTAGTGTTTACAAAAATTATATTGGGATGGAATTTGCTACCCTCCCTAAATTCCTGGCATGAAATTTCCTCCCTCCTCTCTCCCCCGTATCTCCCCCACCCATTCACCCGCCCGCCCTCCCTTCCTCCACCCTCTCTCTCTTCAGTCACCTGGCCCAGAACCCGTTTATCTGTGACTGTAATATGAAGTGGCTGGCAGAGTACCTGCGCTCCAACCCCATAGAGACCAGCGGTGCCCGTTGTACCAGCCCCAGACGACTGGCCAACAAACGCATCGGGCAGATCAAGAGCAAGAAGTTCCGCTGCTCTGGTAGGAGGACTTGCATCTGTCTGTAGTGTACCTCTCTCTCTAAGGCTGCGCTCTGTCTGTCTCTCCAGCTCTCTCTGCTCTGGTAGGAGGACTTGCATCTGTCTGTAGTGTACCTCTCTCTCTAAGGCTGCGCTCTGTCTGTCTCTCCAGCTCTCTCTGCTCTGGTAGGAGGATTGGCATCTGTCTGTAGTGTAACTCTCTCTCTCTAAGGCTGCGCTCTGTCTGTCTCTCCAGCTCTCTCTGCTCTGGTAGGAGGACTTGCATCTGTCTGTAGTGTACCTCTCTCTCTAAGGCTGCGCTCTGTCTGTCTCTCCAGCTCTCTCTGCTCTGGTAGGAGGATTGGCATCTGTCTGTAGTGTAACTCTCTCTCTAAGGCTGCGCTCTGTCTGTCTCTCCAGCTCTCTCTGCTCTGGTAGGAGGATTGGCATCTGTCTGTAGTGTAACTCTCTCTCTAAGGCTGCACTCTGTCTGTCTCTCCAGCTCTCTCTGCTCTGGTAGGAGGACTTGCATCTGTCTGTAGTGTAACTCTCTCTCTAAGGCTGCGCTCTGTCCGTCTCTCCAGCTCTCTCTGCTCTGGTAGGAGGATTGGCATCTGTCTGTAGTGTACCTCTCTCTCTAAGGCTGCGCTCTGTCTGTCTCTCCAGCTCTCTCTGCTCTGGTAGGAGGATTGGCATCTGTCTGTAGTGTACCTCTCTCTCTAAGGCTGCGCTCTGTCTGTCTCTCCAGCTCTCTCTGCTCTGGTAGGAGGACTTGCATCTGTCTGTAGTGTAACTCTCTCTCTAAGGCTGTCTCTCCATCTCTCTCTCTCTCTCTCTCTCTCTCTCTCACTCTCTCTCTCTCTCTTATTTATATTTATACATATTTATATATTACCGGTCAAAGGTTTTAGAACACCTACTCATTCAAGGGTTTTTCTTATTATTTATTTTTTTACTATTTTCAACATTGTAGAATAATAGCGAAGACATCAAAACTATGAAATAACACATATGGAATCATGTAGTAATCAAAAAAGTCTTTAACAAATCAGAATATATTTTATATTTGAGATTCTTCAAATAGCTACCCTTTGCCTTGATGACAGCTTTGCACACTCTTGGCATCCTCTCAACCAGCTTCACCTGGAATGCTTTTCCAACAGTCTTGAAGGAATTTCTACATACGCTGAGCACTTGTTGGCTGCTTTTCCTTCACTCTGCGGTCCGACTCATCCCAAACGATCTTAATTTGGTTGAGGTCGGTCATCTGATGCAGCATTCCATCACTCTAATTCATGGTAAAATAGCCCTTACACAGCCTGGAGGTGTGTTGGGTCATTGTCCTGTTGAAAACAAATGATAGTCCCACTAAGCCCAAACCAGATGGGATGGCGTATCGCTACAGAATGCTGTGGTAGCCATGCTGGTTAAGTGTGCCTGGAATTCTAAATAAATCACAGACAGTGTCACCAGCAAAGCTCCCCCACACCATAACACCTCCTCCCCCATGCTTCACGATGGGAAATACACATGCAGAGATCATCCGTTCACCCACACCGCGTCTCAAAGAAACGGCAGTTGGAACCATAAATGTCCAATTTGGACTCCAGACAAAAGGACACATTTCCACCAATCTAATGTCCATTGGCCCAAGCAAGTCTCTTCTTCTTTTTGGTGTCCTTTAGTAGTGGTTTCTTTGCAGAAATTTGACCATGAAGGCCTGATCAGCTGTTAAGAGTCTCCTCTTAACAGCTGATGTTGAGATGTGTCTGTTACTTGAACTCTTTGAAGATTTTATTTGGGCTGCAATTTCTGAGACTGGTAACTAATAAACTTATCCTCTGCAGCAGAGGTTATTATGGGTCTTCCATTCACCAGAGATAACTCTGGGTCTTCCATTCCTGTGGCGGTCCTCATGAGAGCCAGTTTCATCATAGGGCTTTGTGGTTTTTGCGACTGCATTTGAAGAAACTTTCAAAGTTCTTGAAATGTTCCGTATTGACTGACCAACATGTCTTAAAGTCGTGATGGACTGTCATTTCTCTTTGCTTATTTGAGCTGTTCTTGACATGATATGGACTTGGTCTTTTACCAAATAAGGCTATCTTCTGTATACACCCCTACCACAACACAACTGATTGGCTCAAACGCATTAAGGAGGAAAGAAATTCCACAAATGAATCTTTAAGAAGGCACACCTGTTTATTGAAATGCATTCCAGGTGACTACCTCATGAAGTTTGTTGGGGGAATGCCAAGAGTGTGCAAAGCTGTCATCAAGGCAAAGGGTGGTTATTTGAAGAATCTGAAATTCAAAACATATTTTAATTTGTTTAACACTTTTTTGGTTACTACATGATTCCATATGTGTTAAGAAAAACCCTGGAAGGAGTATGTGTTCTAAAACTTTTGACCGGTATGTAAATATCTTTCTCTGTCTCCAGCTTGCTCTCTCTCTCTGTGTGTATCGAAATCTGCTCTCTCTCTCGCTCTCTTGCTCTCTCGCTCTCTCTCTCTCTCTCTCTCTCTCTCTCTCTCTCTCTCTCTCTATCAAAAGCTGCTCTCTGTCTCTCTCTCTGTATTGATCTCTAAAGGTGCTCTCTGTTTCTCTATTTCCCCATCTCTGTCTCTCTCTCTGTTGGGACTGGCCTACATCAACCTCTGTGACCATTTCATTCTCTTATCGCTTTACTTCTCCTGCTGCTTCCCCTCCTAACCTTCTCCTCCATCTCTCTTTGTCTCCTTCCTCCTCACTCTAGACGTTCTCCACTCTGTGCGATCACTCCATCTTAAATACTCTCCATCTTCCTCTCTCCGCTCTGCCAGCAGGACTCAGACCAATCAACACTCCTCTCTTTCTCGATTGCTCCCTAACGCTCACGCTCCTTTTCATTCTCCCTCTCTATTTACAGCAAGAGGAGAGTACTTTATCCCTAGCCAAGGGTTTTAATTTAGTTGTTGATCCTTTATCTCTCCCTCCATCCCTCTCTCCTCTAGCAGGTTTTATAGCACATTAACACACAGTGAGTCTGGTTTCACAGTACACCACAGAGAGCTGGCATCGCTGGGTAAGGCTGGCGCTGTGGCTAGGGTTTCTGCCCGTGTCCAATTCCTCAAGCCCTCTGCCTACTACAGTACCTCACTGTCTGTGCCAATTTCAAATACCCCTGCCCCCACTCTGCCCATCATCCTTCCTCTCCCCCATCCCCAATTCTCCCTACCTCCAGGCCCTTTCCTCTGCCTGTCAGGCATAGTGGCTTTTACTCTCCTGCACTCCCACCCACCCTTTACTATATTCACTCCCCACCTCCCTGTTCCCCTCACTTCCCCTGCCCATTCCCCATTCCCAACCTTTACTATATTCACTCCTCACCTCCCTGATCCCCATGCCCCCTCACTTCCCATGCCCATTCCCCAATCCCACCCTCTACTATATTCACTCCTCACCTCCCTGATCCCCATGCCCCCTCACTTCCCATGCCCATTCCCCAATCCCACCCTCTACTATATTCACTCCTCACCTCCCTGATCCCCATGCCCCCTCACTTCCCATGCCCATTCCCCAATCCCACCCTCTACTATATTCACTCCTCACCTCCCTGATCGCCATGCCCCCTCACTTCCCCTGCCCATTCCCCAATCCCACCCTCTACTATATTCACTCCTCACCTCCCTGATCGCCATGCCCCCTCACTTCCCCTGCCCATTCCCCAATCCCACCCTCTACTATATTCACTCCTCACCTCCCTGATCGCCATGCCCCCTCACTTCCCCTGCCCATTCCCCAATCCCACCCTCTACTATATTCACTCCTCACCTCCCTGATCCCCATGCACCCTCACTTCCCCTGCCCATTCCCCAATCCCACCCCCTTGGCCCTTCCTGTCTCTGGCACCAATAGGGTACGGTATAGTGTTTCTGTCTGGCTGTGTGTGTCTCTCTCTGCCAGTATAATGTGTTAGAGCAGCGGGATAGGCAGCCTGACACTCCTCTCTCCACACACTACTCTCGCTGGTTTACAATCTAGCATTGGCATCTGCCTAGCCATGGTGAATAATCATTTCTCTATCTGACCCTCTCTCTATTTCTCTTTTTTTCCCTCTCTCTTTTTCTTTCTTTTTTTCATTCTTGTTCTTACTCTCTCTCTCTCTATCTTCTCCATAGCATTGTCATATGTACCACAGCTTACCTGCTTATTCCTTTGTAACTCTAGGAATCTTCCAAACAGGATTTTTGGAAAGATACTGGAATTTCCCAACCCTTTCTATAACCATACATGACTATCTGTATTACAGTCATGGCCAAAAGTTTTGAGAATGTCACAAATATACATTTCCACAAAGTTTGCTGCTTCAGTGTCTTTAGACATTTTTGTCAGATGTTACTATGGAATACTGAAGTATAATTACAAGCATTTCATAAGTGTCAAAGGTTTTTATTGACAATTACATGAAGTTGATGCAAAGAGTCAATATTTGCAGTGTTGACCCTTCTTTTTCAAGACCTCTGCAATCTGCCCTGGCATGCTGTCAATTAACTTCTGGGCCACATTCTGACTGATGGCAGCCCATTCTTGCATAATCAATGCTTGGAGTTTGTCAAAATGTGTTTGTCCACCCACCTCTTGAGGATTGACCACAAATTCTCAATGGGATTAAGGTCTGGGGAGTTTCCTGGCCATGGACCCAAAATATTGATGGGAGCCAAGGGAGCCACTTATGGCAAGGTGCTCCATCATGCTGGAAAAGGCATTGTTCGTCACCAAATTGTTCCTGGATGGTTGGGAGAAGTTGCTCTCGGAGGATGTGTTGGTACCATTCTTTATTCATGGCTGTGTTCTTAGGCAAAATTGTGAGTGAGCCCACTCCCTTGGCTGAGAAGCAACCCCACACATGAATGGTCTCAGGATGCTTTACTGTTGGCATGACACAGGACTGATGGTAGCGCTCACCTTGTCTTCTCCGGACAAGCTTTTTTCCGGATGCCCCAAACAATCGGAAAGGAGATTCATCAGAGAAAATGACTTTACCCCAGTCCTCAGCAGTCCAATCCCTGTACCTTTTGCAGAATATCAGTCTGTCCCTGATGTTTTTCCTGCAGAGAAGTGGCTTCTTTGCTGCCCTTCTTGACACCAGGCCATCCTCCAAAAGTCTTTGCCTTACTGTGCGTGCAGATCACTCACACCTGCCTGCTGCCATTCCTGAGCAAGCTCTGTACTGGTGGTGCCCCGATCCCGCAGCTGAATCAACTTTAGGAGACGGTCCTGGCACTTGCTGGACTTTCTTGGGCGCCCTGAAGCCTTCTTCACAACAATTGAACCGCTCTCCTCGAAGTTCTTGATGATCCGATAAATGGTTAATTTAGGTGCAATCTTACTGGCAGCAATATCCTTGCCTGTGAAGCCCTTTTTGTGCAAAGCAATGATGACGGCACGTGTTTCCTTGCAGGTAACCATGGCTGACAGAGGAAGAACAATTATTCCAAGCACCACCCTCCCTTTGAAGCTTCCAGTCTGTTATTCGAACTCAATCAGCATGACAGAGTGATCTCCAGCCTTGTCCTCATCAACCCTCACACCTGTGTTAACGAGAGAATCACTGACATGATGTCAGCTGGTCCTTTTGTGGCAGGGCTGAAATGCAGTGGAAATGTTTTTGGGGGATTCAGTTTTATTTGCATGGCAAAGAGGGACTTTGCAATTAATTGCAATTCATCTGATCACTCTTTATAACATTCAGGAGTATATGCAAATTGCCATCATACAAACTGAGATAGCAGACTTTGTGAAAATTAATATTTGTGTCCTTCTCAAAACTTTTGGCTACGACTGTACATTTAGTCATGTATGTATGGTATGTGGACACCTGCTCATTGAACATCTCATTCCAAAATCATGGGCATTAATATGGAGTTGGTCCCCCTTTGCTGCTACAACAGCCTCCACTTTTCTGGGAAGGCTTTCCACCAGATGTTGTAACATTGCTGTGGGGACTTGCTTCCATTCAGCCACAAGAGCATTAGTGAGGTCGGCACTGATGTTGGGCGATTAGGCCTGGCTCGCAGTCGGCGTTCCAATTCATTCCAAAGGTGTTTGATGGAGTAGAGTTCTTCCACACCGATCTCGAAAAAATAATTCTGTATGGACCTTGCTTTGTGCACTGTGGCATTGTCATGCTGAAACAGGAAAGGGCCTTCCCCAAACTGTTGCACACAAAGTTGGAAGCACAGAATCGTCTAGAATGTCAATGTATGCTGTAGCGTTAAGATTTCCCTTCAATCAAACTAAGGAGCCTAAACCATGAAAACAGCCCCAGACCATTATTCCTCCTCCCCCAAACTTTACAGTTAGCGTTAGCGTTCTCAGGTAGCGTTCTCTTGGCATCCTCCAAACTCAGATTTGTCCGTTGGACTGCCAGATGGTGAAGCAAGAGTCATCACTCCAGAGAACGCATTTCCACTGCTCCAGAGTCCAATGGCAGCGAGCTTAACACCACTCCAGTCGACGCTTGGCATTGCGCATGGTGATCTTAGGCTTGTGTGCGGCTGCTTGGTCATGGAAACCCATTTCATGAAGCTCCAGACGAACAGTTCTTGTGCTGCTGTTGCTTCCAGAGGTAGTTTGGAACTTGGTAGTGAGTGTCACAACCGAGGACAGATGATTTTTATGCTCTACATACTTCAGCGCTCAGGGATCCCAACTGACTTGTTGGGAAGGTGGCATCCTATGGCGGTGCCACGTTGAAAGTCACTGAAGTTTTTAATACGGCCATTCTACTGCCAATGTTTGTCTATGGAGATTTCATGGCTGTGTGCTTGATGTTATACACCTGTCAGCAACGGGGGTGGCTGAAATAGACTAATCCACTAATATGACGTATGTCAACATACTTTTGCCCATGTAGTGTATGTGAGAATGTATATCTGTGTTGACTGACATCATTGCTTCTCTCTTGTTTCCATCACAGCCAAGGAACAATACTTCATCCCTGGTGAGTGGCTTGTGTTCACGCTTTCACACATCTTCTCCCTCGCTATTCACCTCTCCATCCCTCCATTCATTCTGGAGTTCTCCTCTTCTCTAAATCTTTCTCCGTCTAACTGAAATGGGTTAACTTTTGAGGTATGTGTTTTACCGTAAGTCGTGTGTGCTTCCTTGTCTGGCCCTCTGCCTCAGCTCTGTTTGTGGAACAGACTAACTCTGATGAAGACTCTGGAGGAAGGTCTTCTTTGCTTTGGCACAAGCACAGTCACTGACAAGTGTGTGTGTGTGTGTGTGTGTGTGTGTGTGTGTGTGTGTGTGTGTGTGTGTGTGTGTGTGTGTGTCTGTGTGTGTGTGTGTGTGTGTGTGCGTGTGTGTGTGCATCTTTCAGAAAGACACTGGGCTATCATTGGCAGGTGACATGAATGGAAATACAATATGAAAGATCAACGAAAAGCCTGCTTAATGCTAAATCTGTCCACTTCAGAAAATGTACGACAGATACTCACAAAAACACTGGAATGGCATGTTTTATTCTGTGAATAATTGGACTGTGGAATATACTGTAGACTACTAACATTCAGTCTCTGTACTGGCAGACAACTCTCTTCCCAACAAACTCCCCTTCACTATCTCCCTTTCTCTTTCCCTCTCTCTCACTCCCTCTCTCTCGCTTTCTCTCTCCCTCCCCCACTATCTATCAGTCCTCTTGTCTCAGTGAAAGTTAAGTCACTCTGCTAGATCAAAGAACATCCTGAAACTTTCATTGCTTCCTGTGTAGCAGGAAATTACATTTACTTCCGTTCATCCACTTCGCTCTGTAATGAGCATTATTAGACTTCACTCATCGTGTGTGTGTGTGTGTGTGTGTGTGTGTGTGTGTGTGTGTGTGTGTGTGTGTGTGTGTGTGTGTGTGTGTGTGTGTGTGTGTGTGTGTGTGTGTGTGTGTGTGTGTGTGTGTGTGTGTGTGTGTGTGTGTGTGTGTGTGTGTGTCATCCACAGTACAGTGTAATGAGCGTCATTAGACTTCAGTCATCATCAGTACAGGACTTCCTGTCTGTCTGAGCTGTTTGTCTCAGAGTCCAAAAGAGACCAATAAGGCAGTCTGTATTGTAGAAGCAGAATATAGAATGGCTAACATTTTTATTTTTTTTATTTTTTTATTTCACCTTTATTTAACCAGGTAGGCAAGTTGAGAACAAGTTCTCATTTACAATTGCGACCTGGCCAAGATAAAGCAAAGCAGTTCGACAACATACAAAAACACAGAGTTACACATGGAGTAAAACAACATACAATCAATGATGCAGTAGAAAAAAATAAGACTATATACAATGTGAGCAAATGATGTGAGATAATGGAGGTAAAGGCAAAAAAATGCCATGGTGGCAGAGTAAATAAAGTATGGCAAGAAAAACACTGGAATGGTAGATTTGTAGTTTGAAGAAAGTTAAAAGTTAAAATATAAATAATATGGTGCAAAGGAGCAAAATAAATAAAATAAATAAATACAGTAGGGGAAAAGGTAGTAGTTTGGGCTCAATTAAAGATGGGCTATGTACAGGTGCAGAGATCTGTGAGCTGCTCTGACAGCTGGTGCTTAAAGCTAGTGAGGGAGATAAGTGTTTCCAGTTTTAGAGATTTTTGTAGTTCGTTCCAGTCATTGGCAGCTGAGAACTGGAAGGAGAGACGACCAAAGGAGGAGTTGGCTTTAGGGGTGACCAGAGAGATATACCTGCTGGAGCGCGTGCTACAGGTGGGTGCTGCTATGGTGACCAGTGAGCGGAGATAAGGGGGGACTTTACCTAGCAGGGTCTTGTAGATGACCTGGAGCCAATGTGTTTGGCGACGATTATGAAGTGAAGGCCAGCCAACGAGAGCATACAGGTCGCAGTGGTGGGTTGTATATGGGGCTTTGGTGACAAAACGGATGGCACTGTGATAGACTGCATCCAGCTTGTTGAGTAGGGTATTGGAGGCTATTTTGTAAATGACATCGCCGAAGTCGAGGATTGGTAGGATGGTCAGTTTTACGAGGGTATGTTTGGCAGCATGAGTGAAGGATGCTTTGTTGCGAAATAGGAAGCCAATTCTAGATTTCACTTTGGATTGGAGATGATTGATGTGAGTCTGGAAGGAGAGTTTACAGTCTAACCAGACACCTAGGTATTTGTAGTTGTCCACAAATTCTAAGTTAGAACCGTCCAGAGAAGTTATGCTGGATGGGCGGGCAGGTGCAGGCAGCGATCGGTTGAAGAGCATGCATTTAGTTTTACTTGTGTTTAGGAGCAGTTGGAGACCACGGAAGGAGAGTTGAATGGCATTGAAGCTTGTCTGGAGGGTTGTTAACACAGTGTCCAAAGAAGGGCCAGAAGTATACAGAATGGTGTCGTCTGCGTAGAGGTGGATCAGAGATTCACCAGCAGCAAGAGCGACATCATTTATGTATACAGAGAAAAGAGTTGGCCCAAGAATTGAACCCTGTGGTACCCCCATAGAGACTGCCAGAGGTCCAGACAGTAGGCCCTCCGATTTGACACACTGAACTCTGTCAGAGAAGTAGTTGGTGAACCAGGCGACGCAATCGTTTGAGAAACCAAGGCTACTAAGTCTGCCGATGAGGATGTGGTGATTAACAGAGTCAAAAGCTTTGGCCAGGTCAATGAATACGGCAGCACAGTAATGTGTCTTATCGATGGCGGTTACGATGTCGTTTAGGACCTTGAGCGTGGCTGAGGTGCACCCATGACCAGCTCTGAAACCAGATTGCATAGCGGAGAGGGTGCGGTGGGATTCAAAATAGTCGGTAATCTGTTTGTTGACTTGGCTTTCGAAGACCTTAGAAAGGCAGGGTAGGATGGATATAGGTCTGTAGCAATTTGGGTCAAGAGTGTCACCTCCTTTGAAGAGGGGGATGACATGGAACAACATGTCTCAGTCACACCTGTTCTCACTGAGACAGACTCAGGAGATGAGGAGAGGAAGCTATGTTAGTCTATTGAGATGAAGGAAAGGAGATGAGGAGAGGAAGCTATGTTAGTCTATGGAGATGAGGAGAGGAAGCTATGTTAGTCTATTGAGAGGAAGGAAAGGAGATGAGGAGAGGAAGCTATGTTAGTCTATTGAGAGGAAGGAAAGGAGATGAGGAGAGGAAGCTATGTTAGTCTATTGAGAGGAAGGAAAGGAGATGAGGAGAGGAAGCTATGTTAGTCTATTGAGAGGAAGGAAAGGAGATGAGGAGAGGAAGCTATGTTAGTCTATTGAGAGGAAGGAAAGGAGATGAGGAGAGGAAGCTATGTTAGTCTATTGAGATGAAGGAAAGTCGATGAGGAGAGAAATATTTGTCTATACCCATAGGAAGTGGGTATGCATGGATGCACGTCACAATGGTCAAATATAAACCCAGCTGGAAACACCTGTCATTTTTGGAGTCAGGTTATTATTGACACGGCAGTGCTACTGTAGCTAGCAAAATAGTGAAGAAGTGAACTAACTGACTGTAAACAGTTTGAACTGGCTAACTAGGCACATTGGCTAACTGTGAGGTGAAACAATTCACTTACTTACAACCAATTAGACATCTCAAATCTCTTTCCTAGCAAGCACAAAGGTGTCACCAAACCGGCAAGGTGTCTCCAGCAATTTTTACTTTTTAACGTTCTACGACGTCTCCACTTTCCGAGCGTATTGAGATGAAGCCTCTATCTGGCTCTGGAGGCTCTACTCTTTACAGTGGCATGATGACATCATCCCTAAACTTCACTTAGGGGTGGGGCTGAGCGTGCGAGCGCTACGGAACACAGGACACAGATGACTAACTAACAAAAGAACACTGGGCTATCCTCTCTGAGTGAGACAGACACACAAACACACACAACACACACACACACACACAGACACATAGACAGGCACACAGACACACACACATAGACACACATAGACAGACACACACACAGAAACACACACACAGACACACACACACAAACGCACACACACATAGACACATAGACAGACGCACACACACAGACACACACACACACAAACGCGCACACACACACACATACATTAAGTGGCTGCTAGTGTGTATCCATTATTGATGTAACCGGCTCCAGGCTTTCTGGTATGTATACCTCTTTTCATAGACAGAGAGGGAGGGAGGGAGAGAGAAGAGGGAGAGAGAGAGAGAGAGAGAGTGGGAAGGTATTATAGGCATTCCTCTTGTCCAGATGGGATAGGGCAGTGTGGGTCTAGGGTGTCAGATAAGGTAGAAGTGATATGATCCTTGACTAGTCTCTCAAAGCACTTCATGATGACAGAAGTGAGTGCTACGGGGCGGTAGTCATTTAGTAGTTATGAAGTCGTTGTAAAGACATCTCCATGTGTTGTGTGTGTGTGACGTGTTTATACCAGTTGTGCGTGTGTGTTTTGTGTTTCAGTTACATATACATATAGGTTTGTTAAAAACTGTGTGTTGTGTTTGTTGTGTATCAGGTACAGGTTTTTTTTAAAGGTTGTGTGTGTGTTTGTGTGTGTTATGTGCCTTCAGGCACCGAGGACACCCGTCTGAATAATGAGTGTAACAGTGATCCAGTCTGTCCTCCTAAATGTCGCTGTGAGTCCAACGTGGTGGACTGCTCCAACCTCCGAATCAACAAGATACCCGAACACATCCCTGCCTCTACCACTGAACTGTATGAGTACACACACACACACACACACACACACACACACACACACACACACACACAGACGTGTTTGAAACTTCTTCAGGTTTCATGGCTATGTTTATTTAACATCAGCTTCATTCTAACCATGGTCTGTTTCCTCCTCTCTCTCTTCCTAGTCGTCTGAACAACAATGAGATCACTACACTGGAGGCTACAGGAGTCTTCAAGGCCCTCTCCCAGCTCAACAACATGTAAGTTGTGGTTTATGTTATGATTGAATTAGAAATGTCTCACTAGTCTAGGTACCAGTCTGTTTAGCCACAAGTACAAGGAGTGGAATATAAGTAGTGGAATACAAGGAATGGAATTAAAGGAATGGAATACAAGGAATGGAATACAAGGAATGGAATACAAGTAGTGCAATGTTAGCTAACAGGCTGGTACCAAGGCTAATGTCTCCTGCTGCTACCAGAAAGAAAGTTAAGAAGTTCACTAAAAGTATTTTTTCATCTTTCTTTAATCACCATTATTTATTTATTCCCAGTAACCTTAGCAACAATAAGATCATGGAGATCGAGGATGGGGCGTTCGAGGGGGCGGGGTCTGTCAGCGAGCTCCATCTTTCAGCCAATCAGCTGGATTCTGTCCGCAGCGGAATGTTCAAGGGACTGGAGGGACTACGCATGCTGTGAGTCACACACACATGCAGACACACACACACACACACACACACACACACAGTGACGCAAACAGACGCAGACATGAGCATAAGTAGGCACACACACTCATGCATGCATGGATGAGAACCTTCATGCACAGGCGCTTAATGTACCAGTCTTGCTTGGCAGAATTGTGGCAGTCCACACAGCGGCTGTGGAAAGAGACTACTCATGTATTAACACACAATACATCATCCAAATCCTCCTTTTCCAACACTATATCTTCCTCCTAATGTTTGATATTAGGAACATTTCAATACACTTCTTGTCAATTCACATTGGATATGTTACAATTAAGCAGTTTTCTCTATTCCAGAATGTTGAGGAACAACAAGATCAGATGTATCCATAACAACAGCTTCACCGGCCTGCACAACGTTCGCCTGTTGTCTCTCTATGACAACCAGCTAACTACCATCTCCCCTGGAGCCTTCGATACCCTGCAGACACTGTCTACACTGTAAGACACACACACACTAAAGTCCTGCACGGGTCCGTTTTTCAGAGCCGTACCCGCCATATTGCATGTCTATTCATCATTTGGAGAAAAGGAATGTCGTGAATTAAGAACAATATACTTTTATTTTCACAATGCAATGCGTCACTCAAATCGCTTTGAGAAAAAAATAGTCTTCTAATAAGACTTCTTACCTAATAAAAGCCCGTAGCCGACATAACAAAAAAATACCTTTACATGACATAGTGTTAAGATAATCAAATATTTCAGGCCTAATTAAAACATAAATAAACCATTCCCAGAATTGAATACAGGCTGCAAAAATAGGATATATTTATTTAGTAGACTACCCAATTTAAGGCTCCCCGTGTCACGTCCTGACCATAGTAAGAGCGTCTGCTAAATGACTTAAATGTAATGTAAAATAGTACAGTGGGGGAAAAAAGTATTTGATCCCCTGCTGATTTTGTACGTTTGCCCACTGACAAAGAAAGGATCAGTCTATAATTTTAATGGTAGGTTTATTTGAACAGTGAGAGACAGAATAACAACAAAATAATCCAGAAAAACGCATGTCAAAAATTGTATAAATTGATTTGCATTTTAATGAGGGAAATAAGTATTTGACCCCCTCTCAATCAGAAAGATTTCTGGCTCCCAGGTGTCTTTTATACAGGTAACGAGCTGAGATTAGGAGCACACTCTTAAAGGGAGTGCTCCTAACCGCAGCTTGTTACCTGTAAAAAAGACACCTGTCCACAGAAGCAATCAATCAATCCGATTCTAAACTCTCCACCATGGCCAAGACCAAAGAGCTCTCCAAGGATGTCAGGGACAAGATTGTAGACCTACACAAGGCTGGAATGGGCTACAAGACCATCGCCAAGCAGCTTGGTGAGAAGGTGACAACATTTGGTGCGATTATTCGCAAATGGAAGAAACACAAAAGAACTGTCAATATCCCTCGGCCTGGGGCTCCATGCAAGATCTCACCTCGTGGAGTTGCAATGATCATGAGAACGGTGAGGAATCAGCCCAAAACTACACGGGAGGATCTTGTCAATGATCTCAAGGCAGCTGGGACCATAGTCACCAAGAAAACAATTGGTAACACACTACGCCGTGAAGGACTGAAATCCTGCAGCGCCCGCAAGGTCCCGTATCAAAGGGATGATGGACGGGGCCATGTACCATCAAATCTTGGGTGAGAACCTCCTTCCCTCAGCCAGGGCATTGAAAATGGGTCGTGGATGGGTATTCCAGCATGACAATGACCCAAAACACACGGCCAAGGCAACAAAGGAGTGGCTCAAGAAGAAGCATATTAAGGTCCTGGAGTGGCCTAGCCAGTCTCCAGACCTTAATCCCATAGAAAATCTGTGGAGTGAGCTGAAGGTTCGAGTTGCCAAACGTCAGCCTCAAAACCTTAATGACTTGGAGAAGATCTGCAAAGAGGAGTGGGACAAAATCCCTCCTGAGATGTGTGCAAACCTGGTGGCCAACTACAAGAAACGTCTGACCTCTGTGATTGCCAACACGGGTTTTGCCACCAAGTACTAAGTCATGTTTTGCAGAGGGGTCAAAAACTTATTTCCCTCATTAAAATGCAAATCATGTTATAACATTTTTGACATGCGTTTCTCTGGATTTCTTTGTTGGCCCAGGAAGAAGTGCGCAGGCTCAGCGTATCTGGTCTCCAGTGCATCTCTTCGGTCCAGGTTATCCTGCGCCTGCTCTACGCACGGTACCCTCCTTTCACCAGCACAGCCCAGTTCGTCCTGTGCCGGCGCTCCGCCCTTGCTTGGCTCAAATAACCATCCAGCCAGGACGGGGTGTGCCAGCTCTAAGCTCCAGACCTCCGGTGTGCCTCCGGAGCCCAGTACGTCCTGTGCCTCCTCCTCGCACTTGCCCTGAGGTGCGTGTTACTAGTCTGGCGCCTCCTATGCCAGCTCCACGCATCAGGCCTCCAGTGCGCCTGCCCAGTCCGGGGTGTCCTGTTCCTGCTCCCCGCACTCGCCCTGAGGTGCGTGTTACTAGTCTGGCGCCTCCTATGCCTGTCCCACGCATTAGGCCTCCAGCGACGCTCCTCTGCCCGGTGCCTCCAGTGACGCTCCTCGGCCCGGAGCCTCCAGCGACGCTCCTCGGCCCGGAGCCTTCAGCGGAGCTCCCCGGTCCGGAGCCTCCAGCGACGCTCCCCGGTCCGGAGCCTCCAGCAACGCTCTCCGGCCCGGAGCCTCCAGCGGCGGTCCGCAACCCGGAGCCTCCAGCGGCGGTCCGCAGCCCGGAGCCTCCAGCGGCGGTCCGGAGCCTTCAGCGGCGGTCCCCAGCCCGGAGCCTCCAGTGGCGGTCCCCAGCCCGGAGCCTCCAGCGGCGGTCCGCAACCCGGAGCCTCCAGCGGCGGTCCGCAGCCCGGAGCCTCCAGCGGCGGTCCGCAGTCCGGAGCCTCCAGCGGCGGTCCGGAGCCTCCAGCGGCGGTCCGCAGCCCGGAGCCTCCAGCGGCGGTCCGCAGTCCGGAGCCTCCAGCGGCGGTCCGGAGCCTCCAGCGGCAGTCCGCAGTCCGGAGCCTCCAGCGGCGGTCTGCAGCCCAGAGTCTTCAGCGGCGGTTGGCGGTCCGAAGCCTCCGGCGATGATCCATGGTCTGGTTCCCCCGGGACATAAAGAAGCGGGGGGGATCAGCGGGCGGTGGGGGTACTACGCCCGGAACCAGAGCCGCCACCATAGACATTAGTCACCGACCCTGTTGTTTAGGGGGGTTTTGTTGTTGGTTTTGTAGGTGCGGTCGCAGTCCGCACCTTTGGGGGGGGGTACTGTCAGGTCCTGACCATAGTAAGTTGTTATTTTCAATGGTAGGGTAGGTCAGGGCGTGACAGGGGGTGTTTGTCCGTTTTTGTATTTCTATGTTTAGTTTCTAGTTTTGTATTTCTAGGTTGGTTTTTGTTTGGCATGACCTCCAATTAGAGGCAGCCAGTTGTCATTGTCTCTAATTGGAGGTCATATTTAAGTTGATGTTTGTCCCACTTGTGTTTTGTGGGTGATTATATTTTGTGAGCGTGTTTGTTCCTCCTGCGTCACGGTTTGTTGTTTTGTCCTTAGGTTTATTTTGATATTGCATTAAGTTTCACGGTCTAATAAATATGTGGAACGAAACAGACACTGCATTTTCGTATGATCATTTAAACAGCCGTGACACCCCGTCCATTTTTCAAACACTTGAAAACCTTTTTTAATGCAATCTAGAGCCATAATCATTACATTACATTCTATGTGAAAAATGTAATTTTTTCTGCATGTCTAAGCATACCTCTTGAGCTGTCTGTATCCTCCTGACTGGAAACTAAATAAAGTGCATTCAGAAAGTATTCAGATCGCTTGAATTGTCCACATTTTGTTACGTTACAGCCTTATTCTAAAATGGATTAAATAATTGTTTATCCTCATCAATCTACACACAATACCCCATAATGACAAAGCGAAAACAGGTTTTTAGACATTTTTGCAAAAGTATTAAAAATAAAAAACAGAAATAACTTATTTACCTAAGTATTCAGACCCTTTGCTATAGGACTCAAAATTGAGCTCAGGTGCATCCTGTTTCCGTTGACTATCCATGAGAAGTTTCTACAACTTGATTTGAGTCCACATGTGGTAAATTCAAATTAATTGGACAAGAGGTCGAAGGAATTGTCCGTAGAGTTCCGAGACAGGATTGTGTCGAGGCACAGATCTGGGGAATGGTACCAAAAAATGTCTGCAGCATTGAAGATCCCCAAGAACACAGTAGCCTCAGTCATTCTTAAATGGAAGAAGTTTGGAACCACCAAGACTCTTCCTAGAGCTGGCCGCCCGGCCAAACTGAGCAATCAGGGGAGAAGGGCCTTGGTCAGGGAGGTAACCAAGAACCGGATGGTCACTCTGACAGAGCTCCAGAGTTCCTCTGTGGAGATGGGAGAACCTTCCAGAAGGACAACCATCTCTGCAGCACTCCACCAATCAGGCCTTTATTGTAGCGTGGCCAGACGGAAGCCACAGTGTCATGTCTGGAGGAAACCTGGCACCATCCCTACGGGTAAGCATGGTGATGGCAGTATCATGCTGTGGGGATGTTTTTCAGCGGCAGGGACCGGGAGACTTGTCAGGATCAAGGGAAAGATTAACAGAGCAAAGTACAGAGAGATCCTTATTGAAAACCTGCTCCAGAGCGCTCAGGACCTCAGACTGGGGGCGAAGGCTCACCTTCCAACAGGACAATGACCCTAAGCACACAGCCAAGACAATGCAGGAGTGGCTTCGGGACAAGTCTCTGAATGTCAAGGGGTCTGAATAATTCCTGAATGCACTGTATTTCTCTACATCTCTGCTAAAATCTGGGTAAAAGATTGAAAGGAATGTGAGTCTTATTCAGTACGTTTAGTAATGAATTGTTTTTCTAAAGTCTACCAACCTTGGCAGCAGACATGCCAGCTAAGATAGTTAGACAAGCTAGCTACTATAACTTGATTGATTGACTGAAATGGCTTCTTGGTAGCAAGTTATGAGGTTGGGACCCTATCTGGGCTAGCTAAAGACAACTTCACAAAATTGCTAGGTGGCTAGTACAGCAACAAACACATTTTTTTTAAATACAATATATTAATCAGCACATATCTGAGGGGGCACGTGCCCCGGTGCCCCGTATGGGAATAGCGTCTCTGCGTGGCTGGTAGTCTTATGTCTCCCTCGCCACTCACTGAATGGAATTCGCAACTCAACAAGCTCCTGTAAAAAAATTGATTGCAAATGTTTCCGACCCGCAATGTAATTGTTCTGAACTGTGAGCCGAACCACGGGTTTAAATAATGTTTTCATTCTACCCGACAGCTGATTTTCACCCGATGAAGGGCTCTAACACACCTACACACACACACACACACACACACACACACACACACACACACACACACACACACACACACACAGACACACACACACACACACAAACACGCCACACAGCAAGTTAAAGCTTAATTGGTGTAATTGTTAACTCTCTCTTTGCATCAGTAACCTCCTGGCTAACTCCTTCAACTGTGACTGTCGTCTGGCCTGGCTTGGTGATTGGCTGAGAAGCAGAAAGATCGTCACGGGCAATCCTCGATGCCAGCGCCCCGCCTTCCTCAAAGAGATCCCACTACAGGACGTGGTACTGCCTGACTTCCGCTGTGAAGAGGGTGAGTTTGGGTCGAAACACACACACACAGTTCTGCCTTACACTCTCTAACACACACAGTTCTGCCTCACACTCTCTAACACACACAGTTCTGCCTCACACTCTCTAACACACACAGTTCTGCCTCACACTAACACACACAGTTCTGCCTCACACTCTCTAACACACACAGTTCTGCCTCACACTCTCTAACACACACAGTTCTGCCTCACACTCTCTAGCACACACAGTTCTGCCTCACACTCTCTAACACACACAGTTCTGCCTCACACTCTCTAACACACACAGTTCTGCCTCACACTCTCTAACACACACAGTTCTGCCTCACACTCTCTAGCACACACAGTTCTGCCTCACACTCTCTAACACACACAGTTCTGCCTCACACTCTCTAACACACACAGTTCTGCCTCACACTCTCTAACACACACAGTTCTGCCCTGATGGGAGTTACGAGTCTTTCTCATACAACTGCTTCAAGTCATTTGGGACTGAAGACTGCAGATTGTAGCACAATATACAGAAAGAGATCTACCCCTTTTGAGTTGTCAAAGCATCTGGGTTTTTTTGTGGGGGGAGGGTGGGTGTGCACTGTCCCTTTAAGATAGAGAAAATTAAATGAGAAAATCTCATTTAATATGTTCTCTCTATCTAATCTCTCATTTAATATGTCCTCACTATCTAATCTCTCATTTAATATGTTCTCTCTATCTAATCTCTCATTTAATATGTCCTCTCTATCTAATCTCTCATTTAAAATGTTCTCTCTATCTAATCTCTCATTTAATATGTTCTCTCTATCTAATCTCTCATTTAATATGTTCTTTCTATCTAATCTCTCATTTAATATGTCCTCTCTATCTAATATCTCATTTATTTAATATGTTCTCTCTATCTAATCTCTCATTTAATATGTTCTCTCTATCTAATCTCTCATTTAATATGTTCTCTCTATCTAATCTCTCATTTAATATGTCCTCTCTATCTAATATCTCATTTATTTAATATGTCCTCTCTATCTAATTTCTCATTTAAAATGTTCTCTATCTAATCTCTCATTTAATATGTTCTCTCTATCTAATCTCTCATTTAATATGTTCTTTCTATCTAATCTCTCATTTAATATGTCCTCTCTATCTAATCTCTCATTTAAAATGTTCTCTCTATCTAATCTCTCATTTAATATGTCCTCTATCTAATCTCTCATTTAAAATGTTCTCTCTATCTAATCTCTCATTTAAAATGTCCTCTCTATCTAATCTCTCATTTAAAATGTTATCTCTATCTAATCTCTCATTTAATATGTTCTTTCTATCTAATCTCTCATTTAAAATTGTCACAACTGTCGTAGTGGAGAGAAGACCAAGGCGCAGCGGGATTGTGGATACTCATAGTTTTTTAATACTCAAGTAAGGCATCCACAGGAATAAACAAGACAGCAACAGTTTTGCAGGCTAACTAACGCAGTGCAAAAACAACTACCCACAACCCCAAAGAAAAACACACACTACTATATAGGACTCCCAATCAAAGGCAACTGAACACACCTGCCTTCAATTGGGAGTCCAATCACCAACACAACACATAACACACAAAAACCCTGCCACGTCCTGACCAAAACTAATACAATTGCTCCCTCTGCTGGTCAGGACGTGACAAAAATGTTCTTTCTATCTAATCTCTAATTTAAAATGTTCTTTCTATCTAATCTCTCATTTAATATGTTCTCTCTATCTAACCTCTCATTTAATATGTTCTCTCTATCTAACCCCTCTGTTGTCTCTATCTAACCCCTCTGTTGTCTCTATCTAACCTCTCTGTTCTCTCTATCTAACCCCTCTGTTGTCTCTATCTAACCTCTCTGTTCTCTCTATCTAACCCCTCTGTTGTCTCTATCTAACCCCTCTGTTCTCTCTATCTAACCCCTCTGTTGTCTCTATCTAACCCCTCTGTTGTCTCTATCTAACCCCTCTGTTGTCTCTATCTAACCCCTCTGTTGTCTCTATCTAAACCCTCTGTTGTCTCTATCTAACCCCTCTGTTGTCTCTATCTAACCTCTCTGTTGTCTCTATCTAACCCCTCTGTTGTCTCTATCTAACCTCTCTGTTGTCTCTATCTAACCCCTCTGTTGTCTCTATATAACCCCTCTGTTCTCTCTATCTAACCTCTCTGTTGTCTCTATCTAACCTCTCTGTTGTCTCTATCTAACCCCTCTGTTGTCTCTATATAACCCCTCTGTTGTCTCTATCTAACCTCTCTGTTGTCTCTATATAACCCCTCTGTTGTCTCTATCTAACCCCTCTGTTGTCTCTATCTAACCCCTCTGTTGTCTCTATCTAACCCCTCTGTTGTCTCTATCTAACCTCTCTGTTGTCTCTATCTAACCCCTCTGTTGTCTCTATCTAACCTCTCTGTTGTCTCTATCTAACCCCTCTGTTCTCTCTATCTAACCCCTCTGTTGTCTCTATCTAACCCCTCTGTTGTCTCTATCTAACCCCTCTGTTGTCTCTATCTAACCTCTCTGTTGTCTCTATCTAACCCCTCTGTTGTCTCTATCTAACCTCTCTGTTGTCTCTATCTAACCTCTCTGTTGTCTCTATCTAACCTCTCTGTTGTCTCTATCTAACCCCTCTGTTGTCTCTATCTAACCCCTCTGTTGTCTCTATCTAACCCCTCTGTTGTCTC